>NC_053156.1:180518944-180818944 GCF_016835505.1 Polypterus senegalus | reverse complement strand
CGTGCTTTTCCCATTGTCTTTTCACAGAAGGCTGTGCTTAAGGGCGATTTATATTGATTTGCATATTCAAATAGGCGTAATTCTGGGAGGATTTGGGGTGTTACATAATGCGCGTGCACGAGTGTTAGTTTTCACGCTGATCGGGATTTATGTAGTGGAAGAACGTGGAAGTTGATGCGCACAGATTCCTGCATCTGGATTTTTCTGTACGTAAACACATTTCGGCTTTTGTGCTTACGCCATGTTATAGTGCGAGTTCTACGCACGGCGTTATACATGAGGCCCCTGGTCTTTAAAATCCTCAAAGGAATTGATAAAGTAGATCAGGTAGAATTCTTTCAACTTAACAGTGAATCATATGCTCAAGAAAACCAGTGGAAATTAAGGGGAAGTGCATTTAGGACTGAGGCCAGAAAGCATTTCTTTACTCAAAGAGTTGTGGAAATCGGGTGAAACTACTGAGAAGTTCAAGCAGAAACCATGATCATATTTAAGAAGTATCTGGATGAAGATAGTGGAATATCTTAGCTATAAACTAAAAAAAAAACCTACCTTAACGGACTGGATGGTCTCCTCTCGTTTGTCAAATATCTTGTGTTCTTGTGTGTTTTCCCTTGATGGTTGCAGAAACTATAATTTGTAGGGAACACACACAGAAAAATTATTCTTTTATATTTACACCCTCAGATTACTAATTGTAATGCTATAATTGTAATGCTCAATGCTGCTTTCTAAATACTCTCTAAATATATAACCCCTTACACTGCCATGATGTTCTATCTTCTTTACTGGCACAGTGATGACCTCTTACTGTCACCTTATTGTGAGGGCCTTATAAAACCTGTCCCTGTATTGCAGAGTCCTGTTTAGACTGCACTTCTAGTTCCAACTGTGTACCACCACCCCCATTAGTTTCTGTTCTATCTGGAAGGCTCAGGAAAATACCTTTCAGTCTTCACCCTCCAAGAATTTCCATATGTCACAGGTTTGAAGGGTTGGATGGGAAAGACCATTAGCAATAGGACAGCAATTAGTCAATAAATCATAACAACAGGTAGAATGTAGCAAGGGTAAGCCAGCTGTTTCTTTGCCACCTTATTCTAAGGGTTCTTACAAAATCATCCAATATACCATTACTTTGTAATGTATGTCTTTTAGTCTCAATAGCTGTGTCTAAAATTGTTGGAAAATTCTGGCTAAAAATATTACATAATCATGTACCTAACCATCAATTTTATCTCTTTTCCTGTAATTTGTCTAAATTTGAAAGATTGATAATTGTTGAGGACTTTATCTTACATTTTAAACATCGAGCCTGAAATTATTCTCATGTACTGTATCTGTAAACAAAATTAACATTTTGTTTTTACTACAGAGTACTTGGGTATTGATTGCTTCTTACTCCTTACTACAAACTACTTACTGCTATTTACTTACTACTACTTATTTTAGTTTTGGCTAAAGCCACAACTACGGCAAATATATGTTGACATGTATGTTTGTTTCTTTATTTCTTAACCAGGAAAAAACAAACCATGAAGGAAAGACTCTGACCTTAATATGTTTGAAACCAAGAGGCATGGATTATAACAGGGTCTTTGGAGCCAGTCTGTTCTTTGGAAATAATAGTAGCTAAACCATTATCGTTTCATGAGAAATTTATGTGCAATAGCTGCTGAAAGCTGCATGCTTCTGGATATGCTTAAAACTTGATAATGTTTTTATTATCTTTATTACTAGGTAAATAGTGTATTTTTGGTATTAGGTACAATGTATTAATCTAGAGGGGAAATTTTCTTTTTGCATGGCCTTTGAAGGTTAGCCATTGTAAGGCACCCATGGAGCAATTTTCAGGTTATATGAATATATAGTCTGTTTGGGCTTCTGAGTTGCACAACAGACAGACAGAAAAGTACTGTGTAAAGAAACCTTTATTTTGGCTCCTGGAACAACACTATTGGTGTTTTACTCAGTGGTCGAGCTTTTATTATTACACACATCAAACTGGACAGCTTCCTAGTTATCTGTCTTGCACCAGCTTTATTCTTCAGATTAAAGGAATTTGAAGGTCTCTTCTTTAAGAAGGTTCAGCCATACAGAGTCTGGACAAGACAGAGGGAGAACATAAGAGCAGGTGAGAGGGTTTTAAAGCTTCAAAGCAACATATAGTAAGTGCCTTATGTGGTATATTCAGCAGCCAGTAGCTGATCCTGCATTGGCAAGCTCTAAGTAAACTGAGGGTGTGTTTCTTTTGGATTTGAATGCTGTTTTAAAGAGTGTTTTCCCCACAGCAGAAGGGGATGAGGTGCAGCACAATCAGTTACTATACATACAGTAAACACCCATTGGGGAAACACGGTCATTTACAGCCTCTATCATTTCACCCACAAACCAGAGGATGTGTTTTTAATGATGACCATTGACATCACTTCCAGCTTAGCCCAGGCTCTTCACCTCAGCTACCCCAGAGGCAATTTAAACAACATCACTGGAAGTTAATATTATCTACTAGAACCCCTTCTGAGGAGACAGGAGTTCCATTTCAAAAAGCCCATTTTCATCCCATCTGGCTAAAGGAAGCTGTAAGGGATGACAATGTTCAAAATCATTTTATCATTTTCTCTTTACATTCCTTTATTTGTTCAGCATTAAACAGGGTTTCCATTTTTTTCATTCTTCCTGTTGTATTTTATTTACAATATATTTACACACTTACACTTAAATACTGTACTGTATATACTGTAGCATATTATATTAGACTTAATATATATTATATATTAGAAAAATTTGAACAAGAATAGGCCATACAGCCCAACAAAGCTCAAGAATTGTATTGGCTTAATTTTTCATACATAACATCAGGCAGAGTTTTGAAAGTCTCCAACCTACCACTCTCTACATCCCAACTTGTTAACTTAATGCCATGTGTCTATAACCTTCTGAGTGAAGAAAAACTTTGTAATATGTGTGCAAAATGTACACTTAACAAGTTTCCATCTTTGTTCTGTGTTCTTATCAAAGAACTTAAGTTAAATTGACAACTTAGAACCACCATATCAATGTCTTCAGTTATTTAAAAAGTTAAGTCATGTTACCTCTGTTTGCTTTCAGTGGTTTGATCAGCTCTTTCAATCTTTCCTTATCTATTCTAGATTTTCTCTAACGCTGCTATGTCTTTTTAGTAATTTGCAGACCAAAACTATACACCACAGGAGATCTCACTATTGCTGTATGAATTTCCCTTTATTTATAATCTTTACATTGTGCTATGCAACCTAATGGCTTTCTTAATGGCTTCTGTATATTGTGTGGATATAGATAGTGCCATGTCCACTATATTTCTTGTGACCTTCTCATAAGGTGTGTTTTCAAGTTTCTCACTTCCCGATGTATGTTCAAATCTAGCATTTTTCTTTCTATGTGTAATTCCTTGCATTTGCTTACATTAAATGTTATCTGCCACAAATCTGCACATGCCTGTGTTTTCTCCTAGTTCCTCTGTAATCATTGGCCTCATTCTACATTGTCTGTCATTTCACATGATATACAAACATAACCAGCTTGTTTTTTAATATTTTTATCTGCATAGTTTATACATACTGAAAACAAAAGCACTGGTCTCTGAGAAACACCACTTTTAACATCATCTAATTTTGAAAAAAATTACTTGTACCATAACCCTTTGTTCCTGATGTTTGAGCTAATTTTGTACACCTCAACAGTACACTATGCTCTGAATTTTCACATCTTTTAGTTTGATCATACCCCACGTGTGTGCTACTTTAGCAAAAGCTTTCTGAAAATACAGATAAATCATATATGTGCGTCTCTGATCATATGCTTTCTCTAAGAATTCCAGCATATTAGTAAAAAAAGCACATATATAAAAGTAAATATATAAGGGTTAAGGGTAAACGTTGCACAAATATAGGGATATTTTTCTTAACACAGTGAACCATAAACACATGAAGTAAGCAAGCATGTAGTGTAGTAAACAGGAGGACTTTCAAAACTAGATTTAATGTTATTTTGAAAGATTTAATTGTATGGGACCAGTTAGCTTTTTGGGCAGAATGGTCTGTTTTGATCTAGATTGTTCTAATGTTTGAATGTTCTAATATAAATATAAAGATAAAAGATTTAAGATAAAACAGACACTGATTATATCTAGAAACCTCTGGTCTTGTGCTCTGCTATTTGCAAAGCTACTTTCCCTACAACTCCTTATATACTAGGCATACTAAAACAGTGTGCCCCTTTCACAGTTCCTTAGTCTCTGCCACCTCTGCATTGATTAATTTGACTTCTGTACTGAGGCACTCAGATTAAGAAATGTCTTCATCTATAGTGGATAGCCTTCCCTTACCATGGATATGGCCCTCATTCAAGCCAGGAATAGACCTAATAACATCCATTCTAAGAGGAAGCCCAGTAATGAAACCTGCATCCTGCTGATCATCCCATTCCACACTAACATTCTAACTCTACCAATGGTCATATGAAGAAAATATCTCAATTTTTTCAGACTCATCCTTTCATATGAGCCATTTTTTGAAACTCTCCCTTGATCTGCTTACGTCGATCACCTAACCACATTCCTCATTGAGCACTTGTTGTAATTGAAGCTACTGTGTCAATGTGCCTTTCGCCAGTCTAAAAATCTCACATACTGCATTTCTTGTAGGAAGTGTTCAGCCATCTAAATATATGAAACAAGGAGATGGCTAGCAAACCACTTCAGGGAACATGCTTGAGCCAATAAATACAAAGATCTTACAAGGCCTATTGTACAACACTTCATATTACTTGATTACAGCTACACTGATCTATCTGATTGTGTTGTTTCACAGAGCTTCAAAGACACTTCAAAGAAAAACTACGTTCATTCTCAGCCTGGGATCAGAGATTTCTCCTGGTCTCAATGACTCAGTTGATCTCGCTGCCCTGTGGGACATCCTGAGACTTTGTGGGATCCCTTCTAGGTTGCTGGATATCATGGCCAGCCTGTACACTGATACTGTGAGTGCTGTGCAGAGTGGAGACTGAAACTCTGCATTGTTCCCAGTTGATTCAGGGGCTTTTTCAGGGGTATGTTCTTGTTCCTACTCTGTTCAATGCTTGGATGGACTGGGTGTTGGGCAAGGTCATGGGATTCAGGGCTGTGAGGCATCTGTTGGTGAAGAAAGATTCACTGGTCTTGACTTTGTTGATGATGCTGTGATCTTTGCAGAGTCAAAGGAGGCTCTGATCAGGGCACTACAGCTATGTGGCGCAATTCCTTGAGGGTGATCCGGCTGGCACAATCCTCATTGTTGAGGACCTGAGTGGCTGGACCAGACCAAGAGGACGCCCACTAAACACCTGGCTGCGGCAGATAGAGGGTCATTTCTGGAGGGTAGGACTGGAATGCATGTCTGCCTGGGAGGTTGCCAACCAGGATCCCGAGCTGTTTCATCATGTGGTGGGTGCGGCAACGAGCTATACCAAAGCATGCTCCCCAACCTGATCTGACCTGACCTCAATGACATCTTTTTTAATCGCTGTCTTTATCTTCTCTAATGGCACCTTTTACTCTCCTACTCTCATTTTTTTCCTTTCAACTTTCTGGCTTTGTTCCCCTCTTCCTCTCCTATATATGTTACCTTCTTTTACATTTTCATTTGCACACTTGATGAAGACTATACAACCAAAACTTTATGTCTTCTCTTTTTCAGCAAGGAAATAACCTTTAACCTTTTTTTTCTGTTGCAAATGCACACTGATGCAGCCGTACACTAACTCTACCTGTAAGCCTATCCCAGTTAATATTTTGGTAATGAATGTTCCAGTGACTACAATATCCCCCTCTAAGCTTACTTTCTTAATATCATTAAACAGATGCATACCAACACTGTGGTCTGCATTATGTTTGGGGGCCTACAGCACACTCCTAATGCCAGGCCTCTATTCCTAGTAATCTCTAGTTGAAAGTAAACATCTTCACTAAGATGTGTCTCATCATCCAATTAAATAAGACATGTATACATATTCTTATTTGCATAAATAGCAACCCCTCTCTTTTTCGTTTTTATCTATTTTTCCTAAAATATGTTTAAACATCTAAGCTATACTTCTCACAATCCCTGTTATTTAGTTAGGGTATTGTTATTGCTATACAAGCATACTTATGTACGGCTACACATAACCCTAGTGTGGAGTGGTGGGTCTGAGACTAAGGCTCTACCCTGTTATCCAGAAGGTTGCCAGTTCAAATCCCTGTTACTGCCAAAATAGATCCTACTCTGCTGGACCCTTGAGCAAGTCTCCCATATATGCCAAGCACCTAGTTGTGCCTTCACTGAAGCAACTTCTTTGGCTATGATTGGTACAATATGACTGCCTCAGTGCTCTCATTCTTTGAGGATTTCAAACACAATACTATAGTGCATTTTCTGCTATTTAATTTGTTCTTTTGTTTATTAACTATGTTTTGGACTTCAAAGATGATGAGCTGAGATATCAGGCTGCAGTAATTTTAATTGACCCTAATCCTCAGGTACAATAAAGTTTTTTCTTTGACATCAGTATTACACCTTTCAAGTATTCCTTTCATAGTCTTTACAACAGAAACTTCAATGTTTAGTCTTCAGTGACACCTTCTGTCTGAAATAAGAAATGCATAAAATGATACACATTGTTTTGTTTCTTGTTGATATTACATACAAACGTATTCTAAACTTAGAATCCATCAAAAAGCACTGCAGTCTGTAAAGTCAAAGAGTTCTCTGCATCTTTATCACTGTCATTATTATCTATACCTGTTTCTATGTCTGCTTGTTCCTTCCTTTTCTTATTCAGAATATGGTGTCAAACTCTTTACTATATTTTCAATGTATACTTTCTTAAATAAAAAATTACTGAATAAATCCTTGCATTGTGACAGACAGGCAGACAGACAGGCAGACAGACAGACAGACAGACAGACAGACAGACAGACAGACAGACAGACAGACAGATAGATAGATAGATAGATAGATAGATAGATAGATAGATAGATAGATAGATAGATAGATAGATAGATAGATAGATAGATAGCTTTTACACAAGCTCAGTAAATAAATAAATAAATAATAATAGAAACACAGAGGAGCTACTAAAAACGTCTGAAATGGCTAAAGATAGTCACTAATTCTACTCAGTCTCTTGTCCCAGCTTCAGACACTGTAACTCCTCTGCCACCTACTCCCAGGCAGAAGAGAGCATTGACTTATACTAACTAATGGCAGCTACTGGAAAATTCTGAACATCTGCCAGACATGTGTACATAGGATACACCTTCAGAGCTTCTGTAAGGTGGACAAGCTGACCTTCATTACTATAATAACCCCCACCACCATAATTTTTTGATATTATTATAGAGTGTTGTATACACAATGATAACTGCATTGGAGAGGTCCACAGTACAACTCAGTCCTAAAGTTGTGTTTTTATATGTGCAGCTTTCGATTTTAAAGAAAATATTCTCACTTAAATGCCATTTGATGCAGACATCCATTTAAACTCCACAGTTCAATGAGTGGTCAGCTATCCCCTTTTCGAATGTTTCTACCTTTTCTAAATAAATAGGATCCATTTATTTTACACTAGTTGTGTAAACCTGCACTGTAAAAAGTCCAGGGTCCTAGAAACTATTGAAATTGTCAGAAAAAAAAATTGAAATTTAGAGATGTCTTGTAATTGAAAGGAACTACTCGCTTGTGCATTAGCAGCAGGAGGAAAAGTAAAAGGGATATATTGTTTTGCTGATGTTAGCAACTAAGTGACTTGTCTCTTTTTGGAGGTTTCGTTTTGCCAACGTGCTCGGCTTGCTTGTGTTATTTGAAGTTAAGTGAGTTTTCTGTTTCCTCGGAGGTGGAGCTCTTACCCCAACTCCACCTCTTTCTTCCTGGCTTGACAAAAAAACACAGACATTTATATGTACGATATAATATAATATAATTTAATATATGAACAAAAATGATCATTAACAGGATTTGTACTACTGTTTGCTGTAATTGCTGACACAGTAACAAAGATCATTACAGGATGGTAAGGTTGATTGTTGACAGGAACAAGGCCAAACACATCCCCAAGAAAAGAGTGACACAGAACTTAACAGGAGTGACTTGTTTTATTCTGCTAGGCTAGTAAATATTTATAACTAGATGTAGTTTTCCTTACAGATGTTATAGACATCATAGGGGCCCATTGGAAAGGAATACTAGAATAAAAAGTTGAGAGAGGTGTGACCAGCTTTTTCCCACTGCCAAAGGGAACAATCAACCCAGTAGGCTTCAGACTTTTCCAGTCCAGGTAAGAGAAAAGAACTTGGAAATTGCCAGAGGTGGAAGCACAGGGCACAGGGTCCTAAGATGAAACACATAGGCTGTGCTGTCTTACTGGTAATACATATAGCAAAGGAATTGCCCTGGAGAAGTAACTATTGAAGGGCAATAGAAGGCACGGGACTGCAGGGACATCAGGGCCACTATAGGAAGCTCTCTTCTATTATTCATGTCACAAAATCCTGTTCCTGACTAGAATTGACCCAGGGAATGGAGTCTAAAGCCATCATGAACCCTTGGGTTCAATGGACTCAGAGTGAGTCTCAACAATGGTTCAACCAACAATTGTAAGCAAGGCCAGAGAAAGTGAGGGAGACATTTGCTCTTGCTCATCTACGTATAGGTAGGCGTTGAAGAAAGTTTACCAAACTGACAGACCTATGATTAGTTAGAGGTTGCTTCCTGTAAATTATTTTGTACTTTGTCACTCCCTTTCTTTATCAACTTCCTTGAGTTTTGCAAAAAAGTTAAAGTTTGTTCCCCTGAGAGTTTATTTTTGTTTTTACATTGTATTTAAATTATAACTTACAGTTTTGTTTAATCATAGTATACTTCAAATTATGGAGCATCAACTGAAAATATTATATTTTTATTCCAGAAAAGTGCTTCTTGAAGGCCTGAACTGCTGTGTCGTATGAGTTGGTTGCCCCCAATGTATAAAAAACACGCTGCTCTTCTGTGCTCAGACAATGGCGCAAGATGGCACACTTGCGTGCGTCAGGTACAGAGTCCAAGCCAAGCGCGATCAGATAAGTTTGAAAAAGACTCAAACCAGGAAGTCCAAGGCACAGAAGGATCACCAGGTGAAGGTAAGAAAGGAGGTGTTGGCGGTGTAACAGGTGTATAAAATAAAAAGTTTAGTTGTTTGGAGCTTCACCAAATCCTGATAGCACTTCTTGTGTTGTATGTTTTCCTGTTATATTTACAATACAATACAATACAATTTATTTTTGTATAGCCCAAAATCACACAAGAAGTGCCGCAATGAGCTTTAACAGGCCCTGCATCTTGACAGCCCCCCTGTCTTGACTCTCTAAGAAGACAAGGAAAAACTCCCAAAAAAAACCCTTGTGGAGAAAAAATGGACGAAACCTTGGGAAAGGCAGTTCAAAAAGAGACCCTTTTCCAGGTAGGTTGGGCGTGTAGTGGGTGTAAAAAAGAAGGGGGTTAATACAATGCAATACACAGATCAGAACAAATGCTCAATACAGTATAAAAATAAAAAATTATGTATGGACCACAATTTAACGGTAGATGATATCACATAATATGATTTGGATTTGTTTAGAGTCCTGGAGGCCTCAGCCATCAAGCTGCCTCCCCCATTCGGCCATTCCTCAGCTGAAACATTGCTTGGCCAGCTAATCCGATGAAAGGACCCCTCTACCCCACGATTCCTGCGATCCTCCATCAGGGATGACTTTACCTTAGGCAGGCAAAACAACTTGGTAGGTGGGCCGTGGCACCGAGTGCCACATTTGAGTACCGAGAAGAGAAACAGAATAGGTGAGGGTTAGTAACAAATTATAACTATCATGTTACTTATGTTTTAGTGCTAATGACTAACAACAGAGATGCAGCCTGTACAGTTAATCAGCAGCTCTAGTCAGGATATGCTAAACTGAAGTCGTGAGTCTTCAGCCAGGATTTAAAAGCTGAGACCGAAGGGGCATCTCTTATAGTAGCAGGCAGACCATTCCACAGTTTAGGGGGCCCTGTAACTAAAAGCTCGACCTCCCACTGTTATTTTATTAATCCTTGGAATCATAAGCAGACCGGCATCTTGAGATCTTAATGTGCGCGCTCTGGTTTGTAAGTCATGATAAGTTCAGACAAGTAAGTCGGACCTTGGCCATTTAATTCTTTATATGTTAACAGGAGGATTTTGAAATCTGCCCTAAACTTAAAGCCATTGTAAGGACTTAAGAACTGGAGTTATATGCTCATATTTTCTTGTTCTTGTAAAAATTCTTGCAGCAGCATTTTGGATTAACTGGAGGCTGTATAAAGAACAGTTTGAACATCCAGTGAACACCGCATTGCAGTAGGCAATCCTACTAGAAATAAAAGCATGAATTAATTTCTCAGAATCCTGTTTATTTAGAAAGTGCCTTAATTTCCCAACATTTTTAAGATGGAAGAAACATGATTTGGACAACTTTGTAATATGCGCTTTAAATGACATGTTAACTCCTAGATTGCGGGCTGATTCAGTAAAATTAATGGGGATTAAAACTGAGTTAAATGATGACAAAATATTGTTGTGATCAGCGTCACTCCCTCCAACAATTAACATCTCTGTTTTATCATTGTTTAAAGACAAGTAGTTCTCATCCATCCTCTCCTTTAATTCACTAACACAACTAATTAAAGACAACATCAGAGAAACTTCATTTGATCCAAATGAAAGGTATAACTGGGTGTCATCTGCATATGAGTGAAAATTAACATTATGTTTCCTAAAGATAGATCCCAGTGGAAGCATGTAAAGTGAAAACAGTAAAGGTCCCAGTACTGAGCCCTGTGGAACACCATATTGAACTTCTGTGTATAATGATGGAATACTGTCAGCACATTTCTGTGCATATTGGAATCGATTTGATAAATAACAACTTAAACCAAGCGAGCACAGTGCCTGTAAGCCCAACATCATTTTCTAGCCTGCGCAGTAAAATAGAATGGTCAGTGGAGTCAAATGCTGCACTTAAGTCTAGCAACATAATTGCAGTGGAGTTTCCTTCATCAGAGGATACCAGAATGTCATTTACAACCTGTGTTATTCCCGTTTCTATACTTTTACCAGTGCGGAAACCAGACTGGAATTTCTCAAATAAATTGTAATGCGTAAGGTGTGACTGAAGCTGATTGGCGACTACTTTTTCTAGTATTTTTGAGAGAAAGGGTAAATGAAATAGGCCTATAATTATTTAGTATGTGTGGGTTTAGGTCTGACTTTTTAAGTAATGGTTTAATGACTGACACTTTTAGTGCATCAGGTACTGTGCCATGCAATAATGAATTATTGATAATGTTGAGAATAGGCGCTGCAAGAACATCAATTCCAATTTTTACTAGTTTTGTTGGCACTGGATCTAGAGAACAAGTAGTGAGTTTCATTTTAGAAATTAAAGTTAAGACTTCCTGCTCAGTTACAGTATTAAAATTACTAAAGTGCTGAATGCAATGTGAGGCAGGGTCTACTAAGCTAGTATGCGGTTTGTACTGTGATGCTGAGATCTGGGATCTTATATTTTTTATTTTCTCATTGATTAAGTTCGTAAAGTCTGTACTGCTAATATCTGTTGGTATTTATCACTGTAGATCTGAATTCCCATTTGTTAATTTAGCAATTGTTCTAAACAGTACCTGAGGATTTTTATTATTGCTACCTATTATTGTAGAATAGTATTCTGAAGAAGCTTTAAAGAGAGCTTTTTTATATTTTTTAACACTCTCTGTCCATGCAATTTGAAAGACATGTAGCTTTGTTGTTCTCCATCTGCGCTCCAGTTTTTGACACTCTAATTTAAGAGCTTGAGTTTTTTCATTAAACCAGGGAGAGTTTCTATGTACTTTTATCACTTTTGTTTTAAGGGGAGCCACTACATCCAGAGCATCTCTTAAGGTCACATTATAATGTGATGTTAGCTGATCTAAATTGTTTTCCACGTTTACATTTGATGTTAACTGATCTAAATGGTTTTCCACAATTACACTCAATTTACTCAAAGTATCTATAAATTTTGAAGCAGAATTACAATCTAGATGTCTCACTGTCTTTGTTTTAATCTGTGAGTGCTTTGGCAAGGACAGGACTAAATCAAATGTAATTAAGTAGTGATCGGAAATAACTTCATATAATGGAGTAATATTTAAATTTTGAATTTCAACTTTGTAAGTTATAATTAAATCAAATGTGTGGTTATGATTATGAGTTGGAGCTTTGACAATCTGACAAAATCCTAATGAATTTAACAAATAAGTAAAACATTTTCTAAAAGTGTCAGTTTCCACATCAATGTGTACATTAAAATCCCCCGTCAGTACTATGTGATCATAATTTATAGCCAAATCAGATAAAAGGTTGCTTAATTCAGTCATGAACAATGAATATGGCCCTGGTGGTCTGTAGACTAGCACTTTAATTGTGTTGGGATCTGTTTCAATATTTAAAATTAATTCCTCAAAGGATGCAAAGTCGTCTAAATTTTTAAACATGATTTGCATTTTGTTGCAATGAATTATTCCAAGGCCTCCCCCTCGACCAGAATCTCTATACTTATGAAGGAACGAATATCCATCTGGTAACGCCTCAGCTAGGGAAACAGTGTCACATTTACTAAGCCAGGTTTCAGTGAGAAGACACAGATCAGATTTTGTACTTAATATAGTACCATTTATCATCATTTTCCTACTCTGTTGTGTTACTGTAAGAGGAGGAGGAATCACAGAGCTTAAATTGTCTCTTTTTATGTTCTCTGTTTAATATTTCAGACTATTAATAAAAAGTAAAGAAAACATCAAGAGCTAAAGGGTGTTTGCATAACTCCATCATGGCGGTTTGTACAGCACGTTGTATATGTATCACAACACAGAAGCTTTGAGGGTTAACCGAATCCAAAGGCCAGGATCAACAGTATGGTGTGTGCGGTGGAGACCGGTTACATTGGCGCTGTGACCCTTTTCCTTCAGAATGACGCCAGTTTGTTTGCTGTGGAACATTACGACTTAAGCCCATTATTGCAAGGTACAGTGCCATGGACTAAAAAAAAAGGTTTTTACAACTTATCTGTTATGATTTAATTTATATAAATTATTCTCTTCCTTAGCACTGTGTACTAACGTTCTGCATTAGTTTAGTTTCATCCATCCTCTTCCACATATCCAAGGTTGGGTCGCAGGGGGAGCAGCTTGAGCAGAGATGCCCAGACTTCCCTCTCCCCAGCCACTTCTTCTAGCACTTCCGGGGGAATCCCAAGGCGTTCCCAGGCCAGCCAGGAGACATAGTCCCTTCAGCGTGTCCTGGGTCTTCCCCCGGGCCTTCTTCCGGTTGGACGTGCCTGGAACATCTCGCCAGGGAGGCATCTAGGAGGCATCCTGATCAGATGCCCGAGCCACCTCATCTTACTCCTCTCGATGTGATGGAGCAGCGGCTCTAATCTGAGCCCCTCCCAGATGACTGAGCTTCTCACCCTATCTTTAAGAGAGAGCCCAGACACCCTGTGGAGAAAACTCATTTCAGCAACTTGTATTCGTGATCTCGTTCTTTCCATCACTACCCATAGCTCATGACCATAGGTGAGGGAAGGAACATAGATCGACTGGTAAATTGAGAGCTTTGCCTTATGGCTCAGCTCTTTTTTCACCATGACAGACCTATGCAGAGCCCGTATCACTGCGGACGCCGCACCGATCCGCCTGTCGATCTCACGCTCCTTTCTTTCCTCACTCATGAGCAAGACCCCAAGATACTTGAACTCCTCCACTTGGGGCAGGATCTCGCTCCCAACCCTGAGAGGGCACTCCACCCTTTTCTGGATGATGACCATGGTATCGGATTTGGAGGTGCTGATTCCCATCCCAGCTGCTTCACACTCAGCTTCGATCTGATTCAGAGAGAGCTGAAGATCACAGCCTGATGAAGCAAACAGGACAACATGATCTGCAAAAAGCAGTGACCCAATCCTGAGTCCAACAAACCGGACCCCCTCAACACCCTGGCTGTACCTAGAAATTCTGTCCATAAAAGTTATGAACAGAATCGGTGACAAAGGGCAGCCCTGGCGGAGTCCAACTCTCATTGGAAACGGGTTCGACTTACTGCCGGCAATGCGGACCAAGCTCTGACACCCGTTGTACAGGGACCGAACAGTCCTTATCAGGTGGTCTGGTACCCCATACTCCCGGAGTACCCCCCACAGGATTACCCAAGGGACGCGGTCGAACGCCTTTTCCAAGTCCACAAAACACATGTAGACTGGTTGGGCAAACTCCCATGCACCCTCCAGGACCCTGCTAATGGTGTAGAGCTGGTCCACTGTTTTGCGACCAGGACAAAAGCCACACTGTTCCTCCTGAATCCGAGGTTCGACTGTCCAACAGACCCTCCTCTCCAGAACCCCGAATAGACTTTTCCAGGGAGGCTGAGGAGTGTGATCCCTCTATAGTTGGAACACACCCTCCGGTCCCCCTTCTTAAAGAGGGGGACCACCACCCCGGTCTGCCAATCCAGAGGCACTGTCCCCGATGTCCATGCGATGTTGCAGAGACGTGTCAACCAAGACAGTCCTACAACATCCAGAGCCTTGAGGAACTTCGGGTGTATATCATCCACCCCCCCTTTTTTAACCACCTTGGTGACCTCAGGCCCAGAGATGGGGGAGCCCACCTCTGAGTCCCCAGGCTCTGCTTTCTCATTGGAAGGCATGTTAGCGGGACCGAGGAGGTCTTCGAAGTACTCCTCCCACCGACCCACAACGTCCCGCGTCGAGTTCAGCAGCGCATCATCCCCACCATATACAGTATTGTCACTGCACTGCTTCCCCCCCTTGAGACGCCAGACGGTGGACCAGAATCTCCTCGAAGCCATCCTAAACTCGTTCTCCATGGCCTCCCCAAACTCCTCCCACGCCCGAATTTTTGCCTCAGCAACCACTGAAGCCACATTCCGCTTGGCCTGCCGGTACCTATTAGCTGCCTCCAGAGTCCCAAAGGACAAAAGGGCTCCTTCTTCAGCTTGACGGCATCCCTCACCTCTGGTTTCCACCAACAGGTTCGAGGATTGCCGCCATGATGCACCGACCACCTTATGGCCACAGCTTTGGTCATACCTCAACAATAGAGGCACGGAACATGGCCTGTTCGGAATCGATGTCCTCCACCTCCCTCGGGATGTAGTTGAAGTTCTCCCGGAGGTGTGAGTTGAAGCTACTTCTGACAGGGGACTCTGCCAGATGTTCCCAGCAGACCCTCACAACACGTTTTGGTTTACCAGGCCTGACTGGCATCCTCCCCCTCCATCGAAGCCTACTCACCACCAGGTGGTGATCAGTTGACAGCTCCGCCCCTCTCTTCACCCAAGTGTCCAAGACATGCAGCCGCAAGTCCGACAACACGACCACAAAGTCAATCATTGAACTGAGACCTATGGTGTCATGGTGCCAAGTGCACATATGAACACCCCTATGCTTGAACATGGTGTTCGTTATGGACAATCTGTGACGAGCACAGAAGTCCAATAACAAAACACTGCTTGGGTTCATATCGGTGGGGCCATTCCCATTCCATTTGTTTAAAATGGCTTTTTCTTCTTCCTCCTAATTATAGTGGTTTTGTTTGGTTTTAATTTTTAGATTTTCTGATGTGTTAAGTTTTTTATAATTGTGTTTTTTATTTATTTATTGTTTGTTCGGTGTCCTTGAGTTCTCTGAAAGGCGCCTTGTATAAATAAAAATATATTATTATTATTATTATTATTATTATTCCTGCCAATCACACCCTTCGAGGTCTCACTGTCATTGCCCACGTGAGCATTGAAGTCTCCCAGCAGTATGAGGGAGTCCCCAGAAGGTATGCCCTCTAACACCCCCTCCAGGGACTCCAAAAAGGGTGTTTACTTTACTTAGTTTAGTTTAGTTTACTTAGTTTAACTGTTGTATTGTTACTGTTTTTATCATTAATACAATGGCTGAAGGTAGAGAGGGAAACAACCAAAATTCTTATGAAAATCACTTTAGTTTGGGGAGGGCCTTTTTATATAAGACTTAAGATGAAACACCACAGAGGAGAGTTGGATTAATTAGTACACCACCAGTTGATTCCACACATTGCAATGAATTCTCAACACTTTTGGACTCACACTGCTCAGAAGAAAGCACACTTGTCACAAAATTAGCTGAGCAACTTAGTCATTCTATTACAGCTCAGCTGCAGGCAAATATGAGTAGCTTTAGCAGCACAACTGCTGAAACAGTTGGTCAGAGTCAATCTTCTGATGTACCTTTTTCAAATGTTAAATTTGTCCTGTAATCAGATGCAAAAGAACCTCCTTTGTTCAGAGGGGATGACTCTGACGAATATTCAGTTCATGAGTGGGAAGGACTTATGCGTATTTTTTTGAGAAAACAAAAAGTCCCTTTGCAAGAGCAATTCCAGGAAATACTTGTTAGGCTGATGGGCAAAACAGGAGGTATAGTTAAAATCATAATTCGCAATAATCCTTCCTTAGACCACTCTCAAGACCCCTCATTAATCTTTGATATTCTGAAGGAGCATTTTAGTGAGTACTTACTCCAATATGCATCTTGTGGACTTTTACAACACATTGCCTCTTGCTGGTGAAAAACCAATGGATTACTGGATCAGCCTAAATAAGGCAGAAGATGTGGCAGATTAGTGCTTACGTCAGTGTGGGGGCCACACTGACAACCCAAGTCACGAAATTGTCATGATGTTTATTAACACCAACACACCCACCCCACATTATTAAGCCTGTTATCCACACACAAGAGATATTGAACTGCCAATCAGTACAATTCAAATCTTGCCCAGCACTTCCCTCTACAGAGTTTCATACACCTGATTGTGCTTGGCAGTCAGGAAATGACTGCATGAGGAGTTTGGTTAACTTACTTGACCACATGTTCACACAGCAAACCCAGATGTCAGTTTGCCCCTCACCCATGTCCAGACAGTGTGATTCCTTTCCCAAGAGGGCTTGCAAGGTTTATGGTGATTCTGAGCATTCTACTTTTTCACACTGCAGAAGATCTAATTTCTGCTTACAATGATTCACTCCAGGGCACTGGAATAAAAATTGTCCCCATCAGAAGAATCAGGGCCATCAACTGTCTAGTGAGGTTCCTCAGGAGAATGGTCAGCCTTTAAACTGAATAACTCACATTTAGGGAGGGACAGTGTGAGTGGATAGCTAGATACCCTCCAAAATGAATGTAATTGGGAAGATATATATGGAGACTGCCTTGCTGGTGCACAAGAGGGTGCACAATGATAATTCAGAGCATTCAAAAGGTGCAAGCTTTTCATGAGCTGTTTTTGCACTCCTGTTATTGTTGGTGGTCATGTAAAGCTTCAAGGGATGCTAGATTCAGGCTCCATGGCACGTACGATTAGTATGACAGCTGTTCATCAGCTTCAGAGGGCAGGACTTATACCAGAAACAATACAACCAGCAGAGAATGATGTTTTGATTGGCTGTGGTGGTCAACTGACACATCCTGAAGGTATTTATGACTTAGAGATGTGTCTGTATGGTGTCACCTGTGTTGTTCCTACTATACTAGTACCAGGCCAGCATGTTGATCTCGTTTTGGACACAAATGTTATCAAATATTTGCTTCATCACATGAAAAGCCACAGTGAGTACTGGGACCTTACTTCAAGAACTGGTGCCCAGTCACACCCTGATGTAGAACAGTTCCTTAATATGATGACCTGTATTGACTGTGATGCCAATTAAGGTTGGGACTGTAGTGTTAAAACAAGCTGTAACTCTTCTTCCTAGGCATGAATACTTGGTATGGGGGAAACTTCCTGCTAAGTCCCCCATTTCTCCAGGCAGTACTGTAATAGTAGAGCCCACTGTATCCAATGTTAGACAATGCAAAATTTTAGTGGGCAGAGTCATCACTCCAATGTGGGATGATAGGTGGATTCTAGTTAAGCTTCTTAATCTTTCAAATAAGTCAATTACTTTGAAACAGAATAGTAAAACAGCTGATGTGTCACCATGTTTAGCTGTGGAGGATCCAGATGTTTTTCAAGGTAATTTTATGAAAACAGATGACAACAATCTAGTCTGATCCCACAAGTGCCATAGATTCTATTCTGGTACTATTCCTACTCTTGCTGAGGTTATATTAGGTTGAAGACTGCCGGATCAGTAGCTTCACGAAAGAAAGGCTTGTACGACTACTGATAGAGTACAAAGACATCTTTTTGAAACATCCTTTGGACTGTGGAGAAGCTAAGGGTTTTGTCCACCGTATCTGTTTAACTGATGAGTGTCCATTTTGTCTTCCATATTATAGGGTGCCCCTGCAAATTATTAGAAGTTCAGGCGAGTTTTAACTGAAATGGAAGAAAAAGGCATAATCAGGAAGTCTGTGAGCGAGTTTGCATCACCTTTGGTGATGGTGTGGAAGAAGGATGGTAATGTGTGAATTTGCACTGACTTTCATTACAAGAACTTTGTAAGATGCCCACCCCTTGCCACATCTAGCAGACTGCTTGGCTGCTTTAAGAGGCAATTATTTTTTTAGCACAATGGACCTTACTTCCGGATATTACAACATTCCCATGCACGGAGAGGATAAAAAATACACAGCCTTCATATCACCTCTCAGTTTACATGATGTGGAACTTGACCTGGACACAGACAGGCAGACACGTTCAAATCACCCCACACACGTTTATTTACATACTCCATATTTACAATAAAGTGCTCACAAGTCCCCAAGTCCCCAAAAGTCTTGGCCAACACCACACAATGCCTTCTCTTCTTCAGGCCGCCTCTTTGCCTCCTCCCAGACCTTATCCTTCTCTCTCCCGACTACAGTCTCTACATGAAGGGAGGTGGCCCCTTTTATAAGCACCCAGATGTTTTCCAGATGTGCTCCGGCAATCTCTCACCCACACGCCCCAGTGTGGCGGAAGTGCCGGCTGCTCCCCTGAAAGCACTCTGGGTGTTCCTGCTCCTCTTCCCCCCAGCACTTCCGGGTGTTGCAGAATTGCTGAGGTCCAGTACTCCCAAGGCTCTACAGGGTTGAGCTTCAAAGCCCTGTACCCTTGGTCCCCATAGCAACCAGGGCAGTTGCCCCCAAATTGTCTGAGGAAGGCGTAAGCCCTCTTCCGGTCCTCCTGGGCATCCCTCAGCCACAAGGGCTGTTTAATAGTTCTGCCTCTTTAATGAGGATGATGCTCAGTATTTTTGGGAATCTGAATTTCACTAAGCTGCTATGCTACTTGGATGGTCTCTCAATTTTTTCTCCTACTGAAGAAGATGCCCTTTGTAGTCTTTAGGTTGTGTTCCAAAGGTTATGGAAGAATAATCTTGAATTGGCCCCAAAGAAATGTTACTTTATCGGACGACTGTGAAATTTCTTGGTCACATTATTGACATCACTGGTGTTTCAGTTGATCATTCTAAGGTAGCAGTTATTGCTAATCCAACAACATGAGATCTAATGGAAGGTGATGGCTGCACTCCCTCTGTACACAGAATTAAACTATTTTTGGGAATGGTATTTTACTACCAGCACTTTATTCCTAACTGCTCTACCATAGTCAAGCCTGTGTTTGAACTAACAGCGGGTCAGAAATGAAGAGGAAAATTTGCCAAGGACTGGAAAAGACAGCATGTTTTTTGTTCACACATATCATCTGATTGGACATCAGAATGTAATGCCGCTTTTCATTCACTAAAGACACAGCTTCTTGAATCAGTTGTGCTTGCGCATCCTGACTTAAATGAACCATTCATTCTTTCTGTAGATGCATCCCTTAACAGGCTTGGTGCTGTCCTTTCTCAGCTTGTTCCTGGTGAAGGGAAAGCTAGACCAATTGCTTTTGCAAGTAAGACCTTAAGTGCAGCCCAAAGAAGATATCCAGCATATAAGCTGGAATTTCTGGCTTTGAAATGGAGCATATGCGAAAAATTCAGTCATTGGTTGAAGGGTCATAACTTTACAGTATGGACTGATAATAACCCGCTTACATATCTGTTAACTAAGCCCAAACTTGATGCATGTGAGCAGCGTTGGGTGTCCAAGTTGGCATCTTTTTATTTTGACCTGAAACATATATCTGGCAAACAAAACGTCATGGCAGATGCACTAAGTCGAGACCTCTGTACAAAGTCAATCAGTAGCCGACTTTTAAAGGAATCATATTGTCAGTTATTATGTAAAGCTGAGAAGCTAGCAGAAAGAACAGTGCAGGATATGTTGCGAATGACTTGCCAGCCACAACTACTTGAAAAGACTAGTTCATATTCTCAGCTGGACACTCAAATTAATTTTTTTTTACGACTGTAGTGAGATTCAGGCTTTGTGTCAGTCCTCACACACTTGACAGAGTAACAACAACAACAACAACATTTATTTATATAGCACATTTTCATACAAACAGTAGCTCAAAGTGCTTTACATAATAAAAAATAGAAAAATAAAAGACACAATAAGAAAATAAAATAAGTCAACATTAATTAACATAGAATAAGAGTAAGGTCCAATGGCCAGGGTGGACAGAAAAAACAAAAAAAAAACTCCAGACGGCTGGAGAAAAAAATAAAATCTGTAGGGATTCCAGACCATTAGACTGCCCAGTCCCCTCTGAACATTCTACCTAACATAAATGAAACAGTCCTCTTTGGATTTAGGGTTCTCACGGAAGGACTTGAAAATGATGGTCACGTAGACTTCTGCCTTTTAATCCATCCATCATTGTTGGAGCATCATGATGCTTTGAGTAGGTGGAGGTGGCACAGGCCACCACCACAAAGAAACCGGAAAAAGAAACAGAAGAGAGAGTAGGGGTCAGTACGGATTTTAGAGCCACCGTGAATAGTTATTATGATGAATTGAACATACAGAGTATCAGGATTAAGTTAAATTGAAGTTATAAAAAGGCCATGTTTAAGTAATATGTTTTCAGCAGTGTTTTAAAGTGTTCTACTGTACTAGCCTGTCAAATTCCTATTGGCAGGCTATTCCAGATTTTAGGTGCATAGCAGCAGAAGGCCGCCTCACCACTTCTTTTAAGTTTTGTTCTTGGAATTCTAAGGAGACACTCATTTGAGGATCTATAAGGAATATAAGGTGTCAGACATTCCGATATATAAGATGGGGCGAGATTATTTAAGGCTTTATAAACCATAAGCAGAATTTTAAAGTCAATCCTGAATGACACAGGTAACCAGTGTAGTGACATCAAAACTGGAGAAATGTGTTCAGATTTTCTTTCCTAGTTAGGATTCTAGCAGCTGCACTCTGCACTAGTTGCAAACGATTTATGTCATTTTTGGGTAGTCCTGAGAGGAGTGCGTTACAGTAATCTAGTCGACTGAAAACAGACGCGTGAACAAATTTCTCAGCATCTTGCAGTGATATAAGAGGTCTAACTTTAGCTATGTTTCTTAGGTGAAAAAATGCTGTCCTAGTGATCTAATTAATATGCGACTTAAAATTCAAATTACAGTCAACAATTAACCCTAAGCTTTTTACCTCTGTCTTGACTTTTAATCCTAATGTATCCAGTTTATTTCTTTTTTTTATTTTTTTATTTATTTTATTAATTTTATTACAATCCATATATAGCAATCAAGTTTTTACAAAAAAAGAATTATGTTAAGAACAGATCGATCCCCACCCTGAGAGAGAGAGCAAGCCAAACGTGTAAAATTTAAGGCTTGTAAAATACCTAAATTAATAAATTCTCTGTGCTTTATAAACTTATTTTAAAATATTACTGATTAGATCCTGCCATGTTTTGAAAAAAGTCTGTACAGATCCTCTAACTGAGTATTTGATTTTTTCCAATTTCAAATAATATAACACATCAGTTTCCCACTGACTTAAAAGAGGAGAGTTTGGGTTCTTCCAGTTTATCAGAATAAGTCTGCGTGCCAACAGTGTAGTAAATGCAATCACAATTTGTTTGTCTTTCTCCACTTTAAGCCCTCTGGAAGAACCCCAAACACAGCTGTTAATGGGTTAGGAGGGATTCTGAGTCCAAGGCTGTCTGAGAAGTAATTAAAAATTTTTGTCCAGAATAATGTTAATTTGGTGCAGGCCCAGAACATGTGACCCAGTGAGGCTGGGGCTTGGTTGCAACGTTCGCAGGTTGGATCATGCCCTGGAAACATTTTGGAGAGTTTTAGTCGAGACAGATGTGCTCGATATATAATTTTGAGTTGTATAATTGTATGCTTTGCGCATATGGAGCTCGAGTGAATTCTCTGCATTGCTACTTTCCACTCCTTTTCTGATATTTTAATTGAGAGATCTTTTCCCAGTGTCCTCTTGGATCTTTGAAAGGAAGGGATTGTAAAATGATTTTATATATTGTAGAGATGGAGTCTAACTCCTTGAAATTGAGCAATATTTTTCCAGCGTGGATGAGGGTGCAAGATGAGGAAAATCTGGAAGGTTCTGTTTAACAAAGTTCCTGATTTGAAGATAGTGAAAGAAATGTGTAGCTGGAATGTTAAATTTGGAATGTAATTGTTCATAGGATGCAAAGACGTTGTCTATATAAAGATCTCTAAGCAAGTTAATTCCAAATTTTTCCAGATATTAAAACTGCATATGTTTGTGAAGGTTGAAAGAGGTGGTTCTCTTGCAGGGTGCCACAGATAGAAGCTTCTCCGTCTTAAAATGCTTTCTACATTGGTTCCAGATTCTAAGTGAGTGGAGCACAATTGGGTTATTAGTGTATTGCCGATAACGTGTGTTTATTGGAGCACAGAGCAAGGAATACAAAGAAGTACTGCAGGATTTTACTTCTATTGCGGTCCAAGCCTGTGTATGTTCTTCTATTTGTGTCCAGGTTCTTATCGCCTGTATAATTACTGCCCAGTAATAAAACTGGAAGTTAGGTAGAGCCATGCCGCCTTCTGCCTTTTGTCTTTGTAGGGTCGCTCTTTTGATGCGTGGATGTTTTGAATTCCAAATAAATGAGGTTATTGTTGAATCTAATTGCTTAAAGAATGATTTATTAATGTATATTGGGATGTTTTGAAATAAAAAGGAGCTTAGGAAGAATATTCATCTTAACAGTGTTAATTCTTCCAGCTAGTGTGAGATGAAGGGTTGACCATCTATGCAAGTCTTGTTTAATTTTTTCCATGCAGACGCGAAATTTTGTTGATAAAGAGCTTTATGTTTACTTGTGATGTTTACCCTAGGTATTTAAACTGTTCTGCAATGATAAAAGGTAGGGTGTCTAATCTAATATTATATGCTTGAGAATTCACTGGAAAGAGTACACTTTTATTCAGATTAATTCTGAGACCAGAGAGCTTTTGAAATTCTGTGAGTGCTGCTAAGACTGCAGGCACAGAATTTTCTGGGTCCGATATATACAGTACCATGTCATCTGCATATAATGAGATTTTCTGTTCCAGTCCTTCTCTGCTAATCCCCTTTATCTGATCAGTATTTCGACAATGTATTGCCAGTGGTTCAATGGCAATGCAAACAGCAGTGGTGACAAGGGCATCCTTGTCTTGTGCCACGCTCTAGTTTAAAGTAGTCTGAGCAAATGTTATTGATGCAAACTGAAGCTTCTGGGTTAGTATACAGTAATTTAATCCATGCACAAATGTTCGGGCCAAACCCAAACTTCTCCAATGTAGTAAAAAGGTATTTCCATTCAATCATGTCGAATGCTTTTTCTGCATCCAATGATAATAATATTTCTGGGGTGTTTGATTTAGTTGGTGAGTATATTACATTAAACAGGCGTCGAAGATTTGAAGATAAGTGTCGGCCCCTAATAAATCCAGTTTGGTCTTGTGATATTACGAGGGGAGCACTTTCTCCATCCTTCTAGCTATGATTTTAGAGAGTATTTTAACGTCGTTATTCAGAAGTGAAATTGGTCTGTATGATGCACATTGTAATAAGTCCTTATTTTGTTTTGGAAAGACAGTGATTAGTGCTTGGCGAAAGGTTTGTGGAAGAGATTGGTTATCTCTGGCTTCTGTAAATGTTGCTAATAGGAGGGGAGCTAGCTGAGCGGAGAATTTCTTGTAAAACTCTGCAGGGTAGCCATCAGGGCCTGCTGCTTTTCCACCTTGGAGTGACTTTATAGCATCTAGTAATTCTGATAATGACAGAGGTTTATCAAGTTCCTCCACACTAAAAGCGTCAATTTGTGGTATCTGTAATGTATCCAGAAATGCATTAGATTGTATATTGTCTTCTTTAAACTCAGTAGTATATAGGGATTTATAGTAGTCTCTGAAAGTGTGCATTATATTTTTGTGTTCGATGATTTTATCTCCGTTCGTGTTAGTGATTACCGAGATTGCGTACATCTTGCTTGTGAATTTGTTTGCTAAAAGCTTATTAGCTTTCTCTCCATGTTCATAATAATGATGTCTGGATTTGTAAATTAGTTGTTCAGTTTCTTTAGTTGTCAAGAGGTTTAATTCTGAATGTAGAGCCTGCCTCCTCTTATGTAGAGTCTCGCTTGGTAGTCTGGCATGTTCTTCATCTATTTTAGTAATTTCGCTTTTTATCTCTGCTACTTTCTTCGCTTCGGATTTATTTCTGTGGGAAAGATATGAGATAATCTGTCCTCTTAAGAAGGCCTTAAGAGTTTCCCAGAGTATTCCTGCAGAGATCTCAGGGGATGTATTTGTCTCTAGAAAGAATTTGATTTGTTTGGATATAAATTCAGTACAATTCTCGTCAGCTAATAGAAGCGGTTGAGGCCATCTGCGGGTGAGTGTATGGGGCTTAGTAATTTCAGCTCCAAGATCATAGGAGCATGGTCTGAAATAACAATAGCATCGTATTTACAAGATTTAATCTTAGGCAAGAAGTTATTATCTATAAAGAAGTAATCAATCCTTGAGTAGCAATGATGTACTGGTGAGTAGAAAGAATATGTTCTTGAATTTGGGTTTAAAAACCTCCAGGGATCTGATAAGTTGTGATCAGTTATAAACTTTGTAATTATCTTTGCGGTGTTAGTTGCCGTTCCCCCTGTGGAGGAAGTCTTATCTAAAAGTGGATTTAAACACAATTAAAGTCCCCAGCCATTATAACTTTATGAGTGTTCAGATTGGGAATGGATGCAAATAAATTTTGTATAAATTCCTTATCATCAACATTAGGTGCATAAACATTTATCAAAATCATTTTACAGTTAGATAAGTCTCCCATGACCATTACATATCTCCCTTCAGGATCCAATACTACATCTGATGCTACAAATGGTACTGTTCTATGTATGAGAATTCCCACCCTCTAGTTTTCTTTGTAAAACTAGAATGGAACATTTGGCCAGTCCAGTCTTTTGCAGCGGAACTGATCCTTGCTTAGTAAGTGGGTTTCCTGTAAAAATACTATTTTAGCATTTAGACCTGTTAGGTGAGAAAGTACTTTCTTTCTCTTTAATTCGTGATTCAGGCCTTTAACATTCCAGCTTACGAAGTTAACTGTCCCATCATGGAGACACTGATTCTGAGTTTTTGATGTCATTTTATAGTCTTAACTGGAAGTGAAATAGTTTAGGTCTTAATTTCCTATTTCCCCAAGAGTTGTTGCCATGCAGCTTATTATTACGTTGATAGTTATAATTATAAAGATTGAGATGATAGATTAGGTATAGATCAAGCCTGCTCTCTTTCTCTTCCCCTTAACCCCCACCCTCCTTTTTGCCTCCCCAAGTGAGGCTAAAACCCACTTAACGCAGTCCCAGTACTCTGACATACACAGAGACAGAGCACGTCCAAAGCACAACAAGCCCCATGCAGTGGGCTTTAGGGTTAAAAAATAGAGATATCTGTTACCAATATAGTCTTTAAAAGAGGAAAAAAAAAAAAATTTTGCACTTAAGATATATATATAGTCTTCAGCAATTTTAGTACATTAAGATGATACCCCCAGATAATAAACCCGTTGATGGTGTTAAAGATGTGTCCAAAATAAGCATAACAAGTCTTAATGCAGTAATAGCAATAACAGTAAACCAAGGGTATGATATTGAACAGTCTCATTTAGGGTACACATGAAATAATTAGAAAAAAAAGGAGGAAAAAGTAATTAAGCACAATAAAACATAAACATAAAGCGCCCTAGTAATACTAAGTAATAATAAAAATATATGAGAATATATGCTGATAAAAACCCGTATTTTAAAACAAATAGATCAGACAGTAGATTATTAATCCTAGCTTTATCATTTACCGCCATGACTCACTATTATGTATCAGAATAGTCCGGGATCAGCTTTCTTAATTCATTTTCTGCTCCTTCCTTGCTAGTGAAGACATAGAAATGACCCTGCCATTCCACTTTCAGTTTTGCCGCATACAGGAGGCTGTATTTGACACTGGCTTGCCGTAGCCGCTGTTTAATATTATAGAAGGCTGCGCTTAATAGCTGTTGCTGGAGAGAAGTCAGGGAAGATACGAATGTGGTTATTTTCATATATAATATCTTCCTTGTTTCTGAGGAGTGCCATCACCTCTAGCTTAAATGATAATCGTTCAAAACGAACTATAAAAGATCTTGGTCGGGTCGGTGTTTGATCAGTAGCGTAAGCCGCTGCTATCTCAGATTCTGCTTTAAAGTCGCCCCCGATTATTTTAGAAAAAAGTTCAGCTGCGAATTTCACAGGGTTTGAACTTTCTCGATTCTCCGGCAGGCCTTCAATTCTGACATTATACCTTCTACTCCCATCTTCTAAAGCAGCCAGTCTGTCTCCAAGTTTTTCTCCGAGTTTTTTACATTCGGAACTGACATTTACTGCTCTTTCCTCGGCACTGGCAGCTAAATGTTCGCCAATTGATCCGATTCGTGAATGTCTCCTTAAGATGCTCCAATTGATCAGCAAGCGTGCTCAGTTTAACCAAGTTTTCCTGAATGCGCTCTTCAAGTTTACCCAGCACCTGTCGAAGTTCAAGTTGCATCTCTTGACGTAGCCATTCATTGGCCTGTTTCATCTCCTGTTTCAATTCCTGTTTCAGTCTCTCAAGTGCCTTTGCCGTTGCTTTCTCATTAGCCTTCTCGCTTTTCTTTATATCTTGCGTGAGCTCAGCGAGCAACACTTTCAGTTCAGATAGCTCAATTGTGCCTTCTTGTACCGTAGATGAAGCAGCAGACTTTGCTGAAGCCGGTGCCCCGCTGCTCCAAGCCTGCGTAATTGCGTAACTGAAGCCGCGGACTTCCCAGCTCTTTCCAGTTTCAGGTAATCTTCTCCAATCGGCGAGCTACCCACATCTGGACTCACGATCGCACCTTCGCTCCCCTTTTCGCTCTCAGCCGGCGATGATGTAGTGGGCCGTGGTCCCGAGAAGTCTGTGCTTTCGCCCATCTGATCCAGGTCTGTCTCTGATAGGCCGTATCTTGAACTGGGGCTTGCTGATCGCAGCTTGGATGTAGCTTTAGTTTTCAATTCTTTCGAACCCCCCTTCTTGCTGGCCATGTTTATATGTGCTTACATATACTGTAGCAGTCCCTCTCGAATTGAATAAATACAGGATCTCAGAATAATAAGGAAATAATATGAAAAATAGCACCACTGCTAGCGGAGCTCCACTTCAGACGTCCATCTCTCGCATCGAACGAGACCAACTCCTATCCAGTTTATTTCTAATAGCCTCATTGTATCCATTAATGCCAATCACTAAGATTTCAGTTTTCTCTTTATTTAACTTGAGAAAGTTACTATTCATCTATTCTGAGATACAAGTCAAACATTGTGTTAGTGAATAAAGAGAATCAGGGTCATCAGGTGCTATTGATAAGTACAGCTGTGTGTCATCAGCATAGCTGTGGTAGCTCACGTTGTGCCCTGAGATAATCTGACCTAACGGAAGCATATAGATTGAGAAAAGCAGCGGACCCAGGATAGAGCCTTGTGGAACACCATATTGAATATCATGTGACTTTGAGTTGTAATTACCACAACTAACAACGAATTTTCTCCCTGTCAGGTAGGATTCAAACCAATTTAAGACACTGCCAGAGAGGCCCACCCATTGACTAAGGCGATTTCTAAGAATATTTTGATCAATGGTATCAAATGCAGCACTCAGATCTAAGAGAATGAGAACAGATAAATGGCCTCTGTCTGCATTCACTCTCAAATCATTTACTACTTTAATGAGTGCAGTTTCTGTGCTGTGATTTGTTCTAAAACCCGACTGAAATTTATCAAGAATAGCATGTTTATTTAGGTGGTCATTTAACTGCATAATGGCTGCCTTCTCCAGAACTATACTTAAGAAAGGCAGGTTAGAGATGGGTCTAAAATTTTAAAGAGCCGAGGGGTCAAGATTATGTTTCTTAAGTAGGGGTTTAACTACAGCAGTCTTAAGACAGTCTGGGAAGACCCCCGTATCTAATGACGAATTTACTATGTCAAGAACATTATCAATGTTCTTTGAAATAATTTGTTGGTATTGGATCAAGGACACAGGTGGAGGGTTTTAATTGAGATATTATTTTTTGTAAATAGGGTAAATCTATCCTAGTGAAAGAATTTAATTTGTTTATAACATAATGCTGGGGTTTAGGAGGATCCTTAGTGTTGGAGGGATATAATATGTTATTTCTAATATCATTAATTTTTTGATTGAAAATACAGGATAGCCTCACAGGTTTTACTGGAAGTACTTAGGAGGCATTCCTTTGAGTTACCTGGGTTTAGTAGGCAATCAATTGTAGAAAATAAGACTCTGGGATTACTAGCATTGTTATTTATAATCTTAGAGAAATAGCAGCGCCTCTCAAGACGGACAGTGTTATTGTATTCTGTTATTTTAACTTTTAATATTTCATAGTGGATAGTAAGTTTAGTTTTCCTCCATTTACGCTCAGCTCTGCGGCATGTTTTCTTTAAATCAGACACTCTTTGGGTCTTCCATGGTATAACAATGCTAGAAGATTTTTTAACTGTCTTTTCAGGTGCAACTATGTTAACAGCAGCTCTCACTTTAGTATTAAATCTTTCCACCGTACTATTTACATTATCCTCGCTATTATAGTTGGCACTATAAACAGATTGATTGCTTAGAATGTTTGTAAGTTTTAAAGCTGCTGCTGAGTCAAAGAAGCGTTTTTTAACAATATGCTTCTCATGGGTGTTTTTTATCATTATTTCTATATTAAAAAGTAGAAGAAAATGGTCTGATAGACCAATAGCAATGATCTGCATTATATCAACTTTCAGTCCTTTAGTAATCACTAAGTCTAATGTATGACCTGCTTAATGTGTAGGCTGATTTATGAGTTGTCTCAAATCAAAAGAGTCCAGGAGGTTCATAAATTCTTTTACTTTTAGATCACACTGTTTATCTATATGAAAATTAAAGTCGCCAACTATTAGGAGTGTGTCATTGATCGTAATTACAATTGACATGAAGTCAGAGAATTCCTCAAAAAAAGACGCGTTGAATTTTGGAGGTCTATACACAGATAATACTAGAACTTGAGAATCTCCATGGATAACAACGGCGAGATACTCAAAGGACTTGAACTTACCAAAACTGACATCTTTACAAAAAGAGAAGTAAGAAGAAAGTTCAGTATGTTCTTCCTTATTCGTTGATGGAGAAAGTACTATCTGGCATTCATGATCAGGCAGGTCATCAAGGACAGGCTCAAACACTGTACCTGGGCCAGACAGTGTTTTTTCTGGCCTGATATGGAAAATGACATCAAAGCCTGTGTGAAATGCCGTCAGAGATGTGTTTTTGCCAAGTCCCCTGATCCTGCTGCACGAGCACCTTTAGATAGTATCAAGACTTCTGCTCCTATGGAATTGGTTTGCCTTGATTTCTGGTCGGCAAAAGATCACAAGGAAAGATCTTTGGATGTCCTTGTGGTTACAGACCATTTCACAAAAGAGGTTCATGCATTTCCATGTATTAACCAAACATCCACCTACTAAAAAACTTTGGGACAATGTATTTTGTTTTTATGGGTTTCCTGAAAGGATACACACTGATCAGGGTGCAAATATTGAGAGTGACCTAATAGCTGAATTGCTTTATTTGTCAGGAGTATCTAAGTCCCACATGACTGCATACCACCCCATGGGGAATGGAGGGAGAGAACTGTTCAATCGCACACTTGGAAACATGCTTCGTACCCTCCCTCTATGAGAAAAACACTTATGGCCTCAGCAGATTCAGACATTAACTTTTGCCTACAATGTTATTACAGGGCATGAAACAACAGGATATGCTCCATTTTTCCTTATGTTTGTTTGTGTTCCAAGACTACCTGTGGATGTTATGTTCAAACAAGTCTTGCAGGACCCTGTTGTAGTTGATTATAGTACATATGCAAAAACTTTACTCTCTGACTTGCAAAATGCAATGAATATTGTTCAGCAGCATTCCTTAAGTGAGCAGCATCATCAGGCACAGCACAGGATGTTAGTTTCTCATTCACATGCTGTCACAGAGAGTGACAGTTGTCAGACTTGCTGCTCTCCAACTCTGTCCTTTTATCTGGCAAAACGTGAGATAGAATGTCAAGACAACACTATGCAGAGATCTAATCAATCCCCCGACACTCTGAGTGAAACAGCAGCCTCTGCATTTATACAGCCTGCTTCTTCTGTACTTCCACATGTATCCTCGGGTGTAGTGTCACTTTCACATGCTACTTAACCCTTACATAACCTTGCTTCTACTTTGGCTATTTCTTTTAGAACAAAAACTGGCAGGGTGATTAAATCTGTCAGTCGGCTCATTGAAACTATGGTTCAGAAACCTTTTCTTAAGAGTGATTCCAGTTCAGTTACTAGTCATTCTTCATCTCTTTTTCCTCTGTTTTAACATTAAATTTCTTTTCTACTGGGTTGTATACATGAATAAGTTGCAGATATCTATATTATTATATTATATTTCTGACACATCCTGTATATTTTGAGGCAGCCCATACGGGTGGGCGCATGGAACGTCTTGTCTCTCCAGTAAGATGATCATCTTCCTCTGCTGTTGGAGGAGCTGTGTAAACTCTGCATTTCAGTGGTGGCACACCCTGAGGTGCGCAAACTGGGGACTGGCTAGATATCTGTAGATGGATACACCTTTTATTGGTCTGGTTGGTCTGATGGCTGTCATACTCTGGGACAAGCTGTTGCTGTTGCAGATTGGCTTCTTCCGATGGTGTCCAATGTCACTCCTTTCAACGAGCGTATTATGGGACTCAGATTACGGCACTCCCTGGGTGCTTTGTCTGTTGTCTCAATGTATGCTTTGACCGCGGTCAGTGATGTCTCGGCAAGGGAGACATTTTATTCGCAGCTTTGCTCGGTGGTTGATGGGTGCCCACAAGGTAACACTTCTCTGGTCATGAGTGACTTCAATGCAACTACTGGCACTGACAGGGCTGGCTATGAGGATTGTCTCAGTCCCCATTGGTCTGGTTACCGTGGTGAAAGTGGCTCTATTTTCCTTGACTTTGCAAAAGGTCAGGGGATGCGAATTGCTGGATCCTGGTTCCAGCATCCTGAACCGCATCGTTGGACTTGGTACTCCAATACTGGTGGTGCGGTGAAGGAGATCGATCACATCCTCGTGGGCAGATGCTGGAGGCTCTTGCAAAACTGCAGGATCTACAGAAGTGCCTAGTTTGTGAATTCTGAACACAGACTTGCTGTTGCTACTCTTAGGATCCAGCTTAGGTCCAGTAGGTTACCACCTACTAGAAAAATGAGCATGGACTTGGCCAGACTCCAAAACTATGTTGTTTCTAATGAGTTTGTACGCAGTTTGTGTAAGAAACTTTCAGATTTGGATACGACTGCCGATCCTAATCTGATGTGGGAGACCTTCCGTGACAAGACCCTGAAGGTTGCTGAGGGTTGTGTTGGTGTTACCGGTGTTCCCAGAAGGAGGTGTTTCATCTCGCAGGGCACCCTGGATATCATTGAGAGGAGTCACAGCATACAACTCAATGGCAACTCTGGTCTGTGCCGGGAACTGAGAAGGACGGCTGCGAGGGCTCTGAGGGCAGATAAAGAGACGTTTGTTAGAGGACTCTGTGAGCAAGTGACACACCATGTGTAGTCTAGCGACCGACGTCCTGCTTACAGAGGAATCAAAACATTACACACATCTGAATCTGTTCCTCGGAGAGTCGCAGTTAGGGCGGCTGAAGGAACGGTCCTTACAGATGACACTGCAGTTGTGACCCACTGGGCTGGCTACTTTGAGCAGTTGTTCAAAGCTGATCCTCCAACTAGGACATTGGATATCTCTGGGTCCAAGGTTCTTGAGGCTGATCCTCTGATTAGCTGTGAACCACCCAGTTTCACTGAGATTGCACAGGTGGTGAACCAGCTGAGGGGGGAAAGGCTACATGGATCAGTGGTATCTGGGGTGAACTTCTCCAGGCTAGTGGTAAGGCTATCCTCCTGGCATTGAAAGCAATCTTTACTTCCATTTGGGAGACTGCCATCATCCAAACTTACTAGAAAACGGGACTTGTTGTCCCTATCTGGAAAGGGAATGGTGATCACCTGAATTGCAGCAACTACAGGGGGATAGCACTGGTCTCGGTGCCGGGTAAGGTCCTTGCTAGGGTCATCCTCAATAGGATCCATGATCACTTGCTCACCTACCAGCGACCGAAACAGTCTGGCTTTATGCCTAAGAAGTCTATCATCGACCGCATCCTGGCACTGAGGGTTCTAATGGAGCACAAACACGAATATCAGCACAGTTTCTTTACAGCCTTTGTCTGGCATAATTGTGCCAGATAAAAGCAAACCATGTTGGTTGGTTATCAGGATGTTGGTGAATTGCAGGAGGGGTGAATGTAACAGGTGTATAAAACAAAAAAATTTAGTTGTTTGGAGCTTCACCAAATCCTGATAACATGCATTGTGTTGTATGTTTTCCTGTTGTGGTCCTGTTATATTTCCCTACTCTGTTTGTTGTGTTATGTTACGTCATTTAGTGTGAGCCTCTCCCAGTTTTCGTTGTGTTACTGTGAGAGGAGGAGGAATCACAGAGCTTGAATTGTCACTTTTAATGTTCTCTGTTTAATATTTCAGACTATTAATGAAAAAAAAGAGAACACATCAAGAACTAAAGGGTGTTTGCATTACTCCTTCGTGGCAGTTTGTACAGCATGTTGCATATATATCACAACACAGAAGCTTTGAGGGTTAACCAAATCCAAAGACCAGGATGCAACAGTACAGCGTGGATGGTGGAGATCAGTTACAGCGGCAGTGAAAGTTCAGCCATTCTCATCGCCAAATGTTGTGTCTACAACATTTTCTCACTTGCTAAAACTTTCTTTATTTTTTAAATCTTGAAATCACAACAACCGAAAGTGCACAATATTTTCACACATGCACAAACATATATGCGCACACTTTGCAGGTGCGCATGTAATTATTATTAAAAACATTATGTTATCCCAGCGTTTTTCAACCTGTAAGTATTTGCGACCCAAGTTTTCAAAATAGTTTTAATCGCACCCCCCCCCAACTTTTTTTGAAAGGAGCCCACTAATACCAATTTGTTCTTGTTTAATTAATAATATATCATAAATGCATATTTTATTATAGCTACTTAACTTTTATCGGCATTTATCTAACTCTATATTTATTTTTCTAGTATCAGAATGTAGTTTAAGTTCATTTGTTTTTTTTTAATAGATGTATTTTTCATATTTTCGATTCTTGTTTTCTTTTTTGCACATCTTCGCGCCTCCCTTTTTGTTACTTCGCTCCCCCCAGGGGGGCCCGCCCTACAGATTGAGAACCACTGTGTTATGCAACAGAAGGGCAAACACAAACACAGCAAATTTACAGGAAATAAAGCTTTGGCAAAATTCACTGATCAACACTAATTATTATGTGCATTACAAGCGAACTGGACAAAGTTGAAAAACTTTTTGACTCAATTATTATTTGACTTTTGCAGACTAGCTTAAATTCATCTTCATGTAAGTCCAAAAGGGTGAATCAGAGTGAGAAGGATATCTGGAAATCAACATACAAAATGGAAGTTTTTGGAAAATAAGAGAAGAATGTTGAATACCCCCAACCCCATACAATGTAGCATTTGCTATCACTATATGCAAACCAAAAACTGAATGATTCCAGGGGAACTAGAACTTCCAATATGGAAGGACTATCACAGTTATCAAAATAAAAGAGCCAACCAATCTTATTTTTTCATTTCCAGGTCAGCGCAACTTTGAAGGAGCCTAAATGCTATTCTAATGCAGAGAAAGGAAACAGCACAGCATCTATTTGATATTAGGCATTGGTTAATATCAACAATCAGGCTTAAGCATATACTGGACAGCATTTAAAGCAGCTGAAGCTAGAAATAATTAGAAGGTGAGCTAGGGAGTGCATAATGATCTCAGTGTTTCAGATGAGTAGGTTGGTTTGGCCATTCCTTGAGCTCAGGCATTTACTGTAGGTGTGTGAAAGTTATTTAGCAGCAGATTTGTAAAATGCAGTAGAAGATGGAGAACTGAACCTGGAGTGTTTATTACAAACATAAACTCTGCACATGGCCAATGAGAGAGAAAAATGAGAAAAAGATGTCAAGGAGTGAAGTCTGAAGTTTACTAATGAGCTCAGATAGCACTACTCATTTTTAGTGGGTGGATCTGCAGTGTTTTCTGTGGTTTATAATTGGCGATACTTTCTTTTCTTCCCAGGTACAAGTGCATTTGAATTTGTCTTTGAAAGGAAGGCATTATACCAGCAAAATTTATGGGCAGTTAATGAAGGGAAGAACACTTTTGTATTGGAGCAGGAAACTGAAATATATTGTTTAAGCTCAAAAGTAAGGACGGTGGTGAACATTGCTATGTTTACAGAGAAGTGGACATTCAAGACATTAAGTTTTGGTTGTCAGAGCTGTGTAAAAATGTTATGTGTGTGGAAGATATAAGGAAAAAGATGTATATATTTGTGGTAGCACTGTAAATAGATGTACTTACAGTGAAAATATGACATCTATTTTCCACAATCAGACTTAAAACAGTAGAGGGTTTCTCTTTTATGCTGGCCATTCAAAGAAATGTAGGATACTCATAAAGAAGGTCATTGTAGGAACTGTGACAGATTGTGTGTTATATGACAAAGGTATGTATATGCAAGAGAGATACTTTAACTTTTTTAACTGATAGATTTCAGCCTGAATGTCCTGTAATGCTGACCATAAGTACTATGTATATTGGGGAAGCAGAAAGGCAGAGCAGGATTTAGAATATTTTACATAGTTAAAAAAGTGGTGCCAGACCTTAGAATGTTTTGTTTAGCTAGACTGTTTGTGGCTTTTCATTCCACAGGAATCGACTTTGAGCTTCTGTGGTAAGAATTTAGTAACATTTTTGTATTTTGAAATACTGTAAAAAATGTTAGCTGGTTTGCTTGTTGCAAACATTGAGCTTTCAGTTCAGCTAGCTGCCTCTAGCATTTAGATACAGTAGATCTTGCTATCTGTTGCTGTTCAACTGCTGGGCATTTTATAAAGAGCTGTCTCCAGCAAGAAATCTTTATTTTCATTTAGGGCTCCCTAGAGTTTAATATGTGGGGTACAATACAGGAATTGAGATAGGGCAGAGGTTTAAAAATTTCCTTCTAGCCCCCATTAAGAAAAGAACCTAACAGGTTAAGTTGGTACCTTTTGTGTTGGGATTATCTAATTACGCAATAAAACAGTGTAGAAGAATAGATTTGTAATTTACACATGGTAAGAAATCTTATGTTAAAAATGGGCACTTCCTTCACCAATGTTACAGGGAAAAAATGTGTCCAGAAACCAAAACTCAATCAATGATACATGAAAATGGAATGAAATAAGAACAATGTAAACTACAGTCAGATCTGACAGCAAAGAAGGTATGCTAAACTGGAAAAGTCAATGACTAAAAAGGAGGAAAAAGAAATGGAATGTAATGTAGAGAGAAAAATGGAGATTTTGACCATGAAATTAGAAGGTTTTAATATGTGACAGTCAAAAATTTTAAATTAACTGAACATGTACTGGAAAGTAGAAGACCCAAGAATTAAGCACAAAAAATGGAAAAGTAAACGGGTATTTAAGAAAAAATAGGGTTTGAATGCCTGGTGATGTAAGAGGAGGTGAAGGGTCCCTTTGGGTACTGACGCTATGATATAGGAAAATCCTTTCTGAAAGAAAGCAGGGCTGAACTATTTTATGCAACTACTCAAATTAAGGAATTGTCTCACGAGCGGGGGAGCTAACAGAAATAGGTAGCAGAAAATAAAATCTAATAAAATTACCAAAGGAGATGAATTCATAACGGGAATACATGTGGTTCGAAATAAGTAAGACCCATGTGGAGGGTAATTGATATGTAGACATTTAAAAAAAATCTTCATATTAAATAAAGCTTAAAACTTAACAATTAATAAATTAAAGATAGCAGCAATTAATGTAAAGTATCCTTCAGAGATAAGAGTTTGTCCTTCTTATGCATGAGAAAGGCTGATGCATCATGTACACACAAGTGTAACAATTCTTCTCTAAATACTTATACATCTTTTGAAGGTAAGAAGAAGAAGAAGAGGAAATGTTCTTAGGCAAATCATTTTGCCTTTTTTGCTCTGTTGAGCATTTTTGCCTAATTGTCTATTGTGTTAATGAATCTTCACTTTATTGAGATCCTTTGATGCCCTTTTGTTCACAAGACAGGGAATGATCACTATCTTCCCTCCTGTGAGGCTTTTTGATAGATTTGTGGATATTTCTAGGTCTGTTGCCAGCTCCCCATTTGGGGCTAGGCTACCCGGGATGTGGCCAACTCACCTGGCCCTGATCTGAGGTAAGGGTAGTTCTTGATTTTGTGTAGTTTTTTAACTCCTGGGGCCTCATGTATAAATGATGCGTAGATGTTGTGTTTACCCATTTCCACACTCACACCGCAATGTATAAAAACTAAACTTGGCGTAAAGCCACACATTTTTACGTCAGTTCTATCCCTTGCGTACGCAAGTTCTCCACTTGGTTTTGCAAACTGGCAGCACCCAGCATCAAAGCAGTGCTACTGATCCTTTTTGTGGTTTCCCTTTATTTTTTAGGTTCACATTCCTGATGCGGCTTTATCAAATGCCCTGAAATTAACTGCATATTGTTTTTTAGTTCAAGCCATCTGATTGTAATCAACCTGTAACCAAATAATTATGCACCGAATGGCCAAACTATTCCAAATACCATAGCAACTTTAGCGTTGTTGCTATCAGTGCATCACTCATAGTATTTTAACCCACTGTATCTGAGTGTGGAATCACAGCTCTACAGCAGCTGATCGGAAAGCTCTACCACAGTTTGTGTAAAGAGCGGTAAGAATATCGGGATACAGCTTCTACCACATTCTGCCTCAGCCATGCATACAGTCTATCTGAACTTCTCCCATTCAGCAAATGTTTCAGAGCCTTTCCTGAACGGACCTCAAGGTTCGGAAATAGTTTCATCCCAAGAGCTATAAACACACTTAATCAGTCCTTCAAGTACTCCTGGGAGAACTGTTTGTACTTATAAGTACAATTCCCTCACTGTAAACTTGCATTACAGTTGTAATATTGAACAACCTGAGCCACTTATTGCTTTCATACTGTATATTGTTCACTGTTTTTTTCCTATTATTTTGTTGTTCTTGTTGTTGTTATTTTACCATTTTAATAGGAAAATAAGTTAATGGAGGATTTACATATTGAATGTTATTGTATCATACAATAAGAATAAAGGAATTCAATTCAATTGAGAGCACATATTTATGGAGTTTTAAGACGAAATGCGGTAAAGTACATATACGGTATTAAATTACATAGATACATTTTTAACTTCATTTAAATAATGTATATTGTTAATGATTAAATATGCGAGGAGTTGGTGAGCAGCAGTAGCGATGAGCTGGTGCCCTGTTCAGGGATTGTTCATGCCTCGTGCTGTACGCTTGCTGGGACTGGCACAACCAGGATGGATAGATGGATGTAATAATTAAACATGTACTACAAAGATATTTCAATGTTCCTTAAAAGTTTTGAAGAATCAGTGTTCTAAGCTTACAGATGACTAGACATTTATTAAGCAGCTGATTATGTAGTGATTGGTTATTTAGAGAAAGAAAAAGAAGGTCAGGAATCAGGGGTTAGTATGTTTGAAAGAGACAGTACTGCTGCAATAAATTATTTTATTGAGGGTCACACATGGTGCAGCAAGAACCTTGCAGGTGGCAGTAACAATCTCTGGATGGGGTGCCAGCTCATTGATACCACTGCATCAACATGCCACAATGTTTTATGCATGCTTTAAATTCTATCATCATGAAAATTATATTAGGTATACATCTTAGTATTCAAATTGTTCAGAGAGCTGTAACATCATGAATATAATGTATTCTGTGTCCTGCCTGCGTAAGAGAAAGCCTGTTTAAGAAGCACGTAGTGATTCACACACATAAGAGTACAAAGAATAACATATAGAACATGAAGCATTTAACGTACCACTTTAGTTATGATGGGATTTGAGAAACTATTAAACAATTTTAAGATGAAGTTTATGACGTTCTGCTTTAATGACAAAATAAACTACATGAATAAAGTGGAAATTTCAACCTTTTTTCACATAGTGTCACAGTTTTTTTTTCTTCTCTCTGCACCCTAATACGCTTCCATATGACACTTAGACGGTGGGCTGTGACTCACCTTTTCACAGAAAGTTTGATATCTGACCACTTCTTATTTATTTTGGGCACTGTGCGACTTTCTGAACTTGAACTTTCGAGTTACTCTGCCACTCTGTCACTTGATCAGCTTCCTTTTGCTGTTTATATCACTGCTTAAACTAACAAATGGTATGTTTTTCCTTGAGTCTACTTGGTATTCACTGAAATTCTTCTATTTCCCCGTGCTTTTGCCATTGTTTTTTCATAGAACGCAATACATAAGGGGCACGGGCTCCCTCAAAGGTACTCCTGCCATTACAGGAAAACGACGACAACCTATTTTCTTGTCTTTGAACGAACAGCAGTTCGCCAGTGTGGGCTAGCATATTGACCCCGTTCCTGGTGCAGCAGACTTATTAGGCCAATGTCAATGTCAATTTATTTATATAGCACATTTTAAACAACAATAGGAATGCTGTGGCCAAAGTGCTTTACAATAATAGAATAAAAAAAACAAATAACATAAATTACATAAATAGAAATAAAATATATGAACATAAATAAAATAAATAATAAATAGAAGTAATATTATATAATCACAATGAGGAAACCAACGGTATTACTGAAGGTCACTGAATGCAAGTGAATAGAAATGAGTCTTTAATCTTGTTTTGAACTGTTCAATTGTAGATGATTCCTTTGTATGATGAGGTAAAGAGTTCCACAGGCAAGGGGCAGAAGCTGCAAAAGCCCTGCCCCCCTTAGTTTTACACTTGGTACGAGGGACAACAAGAGACAACTGACCAGAAGATCTAAGCACTCTAGATGGCTGGTGTAAAGCACACAATTCAGATAAATAGGCAGGAGCAAGCCCATGTAAAGATTTAAAAACCAGCAACAAGATTTTAAAATCTATTCAAAAACTAACAGGCAACCAGTGTAAAGAAGCTAAAATAGGAGAAACAGAGAATACTGTACTTTCTTGCCACAACCAGAAAGCGAGCGGCAGCATTCTGGACCAACTGTAACCTGTGTATCAGGCATTTGCTAATCCCAGAATACAGCGAGTTGCAGTAATCCAGGAGAGAAAAAATAAAAGCATGAGTAGTATTCTCAAGATCCCTAGAAGATAAAAAAAGGCTTGATCTTACCTAATAGATGAAGCTGGAAAAAGCAACTCTTGACTGCAGAATTTACTTGTTTCTCAAAAGAGAGGTTACTGTCAAAGATAACACCTAGATTGCAGACTTGAGGTTTGCAAAAGAAAGAGAAAGAGCCGAGAAGTCCAAGACCAATTTGGTCTTTAGCTGATGGACCCACTATAAGCACCTCCATTTTATTTTCATTCAGATCAAGAAAATTATTAGCCATCTAGGATCTTAGTTCAGAAAGACAGTTGTGGAGTTGATTTATTGCAGAGTTGCAGACAGGAATATACTGTACACCTGTGTATCATCTGCATAGCAGTGAAAAGAAATGTTAAATTTCCTAAAAATTGCTCCAATAGGGTGAAGGTATATAGAGAACAAAATGGATCCCTGAGGAACACCATATTTAGGAGGAGTAGTAGACAAAAAAGAGGAATTTAAAGTCACTGAAAAGTGTCTACCAGTTAAATAGGACCTGAACCAGTTAAGAGCAGCCCCTTTCAGCCCAACAAGATATTCAAGCTGCAACAGCAATATCTCATGGTCAAGATATTATGACCTTAGCGTGGAAGAGGCCGAGTCCTTAAATGCAACGACATATCGGCAGACCAGCAGGCCAGGTTATGCCATGAGTGGTATTTTGATCCAGCTTGCTCCATATGAGATCAGGGGGATGGCTGGGCGCTGGCTGGCTATGGCCTAATGTCAACGACACCAAGAAAATCATGGAACAAGTAGCGTGCGACCTTTTAATAAATGCCTTGACAGATTTTCTTGCCCAGCTGGTCTGTCGGCATTCTTTTAAAGACATGGATGATCTGGCCAGGATAATGGCATCGGGTGGCCCTCCAAGCTGAGTGTTCAGATTGGTCCACTCACCCAACCCAGATAGGGCACGTGGTACAGACCGAGCCTGCTCGTCACGACTTGGACCCTTCAGTCAAGCAGAAAGAAAAATGAACCCCAGTCCTACGCTATTACAAATGCGGAGAGCCCGGACATCTGCTACCGCAATGCCCGCTAAACTCGGAACCGATGGACTGCAGTTGGTCAAGAGGAGGGACCTATTGTACAGTTTCTGACCCCTTGTCGTGTCCTTCTACAGGAGTGGTGGTGGTTAATGTGTTTAAACTTACCGCATTAATAGACTCCGGCAGCAACATTTCCATTGTAGCTCTCCGGTACATGCTACTGCAACAATGGCTTAAAGGGAAGACCAGTCTAACCTGCATACATGGGGAAATTTGGTGGTATAGGTCTGACTCTTGCATCATCAGTTATGAAGGCAATATTTGAACAAAGTAGGTGGTGGTCCTTCGAAATCCACTATTTCCCTTGATATTAGGAAATAGACTGGTCTAACAGAAAACGTTGTAACACAGCCATTACTCCCGAAGAAAATTTGGGTCTAATTATGGTCGGAGATTCACCATCTCAAACTGTCTCCACACCATATAATCCACCGGCGTTAAGGGATCACATGGTGATTCATTGTGACAGAGTGGAAACTGAGATGGAGCATGCAAACACGTCGTCTTCTGATGACTACCTGACTTGGCCAAAAACTTCGCCCACAGATCACAGCTGATTCCCTAAATTCACTTCACTTCACTTTTCAGATTAGACAAACACTGGCCTCCTTCAGACGGGAGCAGTGGAGTGACAACTCACTGAAATTTGATCGAAATCTAGTAGTCTCCATAGATTGCCAGCGGACTAACCTTCCCATTCCTAATGGACCCCACTTTGTCATTAACAATGATTTATTATATAGAGTAGCTGAACACGAGGGGGAGGTGAGGTCACTGTTGCTAGTACCACAAACCTTCTGGAGGCAGATCTGTGAACTAGCTCATACCGACCTCCTGGGCGCCTACTTGGGAGCTGACAAAACCTTGGAGAGAATTAAGCTTCGATTTTATTGGCCCAGAATTAATAATTCAGTTTCAGTAATTCCCGCCCAGAATGTCATTTACAACAGATTCCTAAGAGGGACTGTGCTCCTTTTATTTCCATTCCACTTACAGACGTCCCTTTATGAACAAATCGGGGTCAATATCATGGGACTCCTTGAACCCTCAAACATAAATATTTACTGGTTCTTGTGGACTATGCTACTTGTTTTCCCATTATGTACAGCTAATTATAAGAATATCGCACAGGAACTGGTAAGGTTCTTCACGTGGATAGGCATTCCTAAAGAAATCTTAACAAATCAAGGGACTCCTTTTACCTTGGCCACATTCTGGGAAGTTGCCAAATTACTCAGAGTTAAACTTTTAAAAACCGCAGTATATCGTCCTTAAACTGACGGTTTCGTGGAGTGGTTCAACCAGACCCTTAAACAAATGCTACATAAGGTGTTCAACACAGATGGAAGGAACTGGGATCAGTTACTTCCTTTAGTTCTTTTCTCTTATCAGGAAGTTCCGCAAGCCTCAATGGGGTTTTCCCCTTTTGAATTATTCCATGGAGGTGAACCCAGAGGACTATTGGATATCTTAGAAGAAAGCTGGGAAGAAGAGGCCCTCCCAACCACTAATATTTTAGAATATATCGCTCAATTACGTAATAGATTGGAAATAAAATCAAACTATACTAAAATAAAATATGGAGAAAGGGCAAATAGCTCAGGTCCGGAGTTATAACTGTGGAACGTCCTTTCGGGAGTTCCTCCCCAGTGATCATGGCATGGTCCTAGTACCTACCTCCCAGGTTAAGTAGGGAAAAGGCTTGGTTGACTATTTGGTTAAACAACCTAATCGACGTCCAGCTGAGCGGATTTATCATGTCAATTTGCTGAAACCTTGGAAGGACAGGGAGGTCAACCTTGTTCCCTCTCAGCCCCACTCTTATTATGCTCACAAATTGTCACTTAACTTCAGTCCCAATTTGATGCCCGCTCAAGAGTTCTGGAGGTAGTCAGTGAACAACCTAGCTAGACCTCGCTGATTGTGTGCAATATAATCACTGAACCAAAAGCAATAGTCAGGGAATGCCCCATCACCTCCTGGAAGCGAAAAAAGAAGACGTGGAGCTTGAGATCAACAGAATGTTGGAACTAGGTGTGATTAAGGAAAGCCACAGTCCCTTGTCCAGCCCGATAGTCTTGGTCAGTAAGCCAGATGGGAGTTGAAGATTCTGCAATGAAATTTGTTGGCTTAATAAAGTATCCCAATTCGATGCCTATCCTATACCCCACGTAGACAACCTCCTGGAGAAAGTGTGACCACACTTTACATGACCAAAGGGTATTGGCAAATTCCTTTAATGGAATCCGCAAAGCATAAAACTGGCAATATTGTGTACTTCCATTTAGATTGCACAGGGCACCAGCCACCTTCCAGTGTCTGGTAGATAAAGCCCTATGGCCCCACAATTCCTATAGTGCCACCTACTTTGATGACATTTTCAACACTTGGTGAAGCCGGCCTTCAAATCAATCCCAAGAAATGTTTTTTTTGGATTTAACAAGGCCAAATATTTAGGGTAGGGGTACAGTGCGACCACAGTGTTTCAAAGTTGAAGCCATCCTGAGTTGGCTCTGTTCAAACACCAAGCGCCAGATCCAAGCCTTTCTCGGTTTGGTGCGGTTCATGCCCTGTTTTTCTGAGAGAGTGGTGCCCTTGACAAATTTGACAAAGAAGATGGCTCCCAATATATTTGTATGGGATGAGAAAGCTGACTTTCTTTAACCTCAACACCTGTATTAATTTCTCCTAATTTTTCTTTGCCTTTCATTCTCTAGACCAATGCTTCACACACAGGTCTTGGCACCGTGCTTTTCCATGATGTTCCTGGCAGTGGAACAAGAGAGCTTGGCGATTAAATGGGTCATTACACAGCTAAGATACTACCTATTAGGCCATGAGTTTACCCTTGTTACAGACCATGCAGCTTTGTGGTGGGTGGCGATACATAAGGAGTCAAACCTACGTGTCACAAGGTGGTTTTTGGATCTTCAGCCTTACAGATTGTCAGTCATTTATTGCCAAGGCTCTCTACAAGCCAATGTCAATGCTCTTTCTCGGATTCACGACCTCTCGGTTCAGGCTGCCTGACCCAATGGGTCTGGGCTGAGGGGAGTGCCGTGTCACACACACGCGCTTCAGAGACAGTTCAAATAGATACAGTTACCCGTGCTGCCCTCTAACTATTCTTTCCCCTCTCCCAGCAGAAGAACTGAAGAAACCACCCAATAACATCACTTCCGGTTCCAACCCTCAAGATCATGCCTTTTCATATCATCACTTCCTGCAGATCCACCTAAATATACTACCCTCATTTTCTTTTGTGCCAGTTCCTTTTTGAACTCAGTCTGTAAAGACGTCATTTCCTTTTCTCTGCGCGACAGATGGGGAATCCCCTCAAATCTTCTTTCTCTGTTCTTGTGCTTATTTTACACAGTATTAAATATCTCATTTTCTTGCAGTAAATTCATACTGTATTTTAATTAAAATTGGGGGTCAAATGTGCCTATTTACACACATTTTAAACCAGCGATTGCTTCCTTATAAGATATACAAGCAACTTAAGCAGAAAAATTTAAGAAAAAAAAATCATTAGCCTGTTATGACAAGCATTTCTGGAAGAACCATAACATTTTATACTGCATCAGCATCATGCAAATGCACGCTCTTTAATCTCTGTCATAGCAATCTTTTTTGTTTATTTTTAATCAAATAATGTAAAGATGACTTTGTGTTATTGCTTGCTATGGTGGGAGGGGCTGTGTTCATGTCCATAACACAAAATATGGTACATGAACACAGTCTTGACACTATTTAAATGAGTATTGAGTTCACCACGCTGTTTCACTTTGAAATCTTTTTTCCTTAATTAGCAAATAAAGAGAGGGAGGTTAAGTTAAAAATTGTATAGCTTTCAAATGTATAAAGAAGTGTTTCTATTTATAGTATAAAGAAACGTCAGCACTCTTGTTAATATTTGTGAGGCATAGCATGACTTCACTGTTGTCACCCTCAAATATCTAAAACAAAAATTATGCCAGTTTGTTTTGTTTTTTTATGTTCTGTATTTCTGATTGAAGAAAACAATTTTCCCCTTGTGGATAAATAAAACACTCTGTCTAAAACTATCTATGTAGAATCACAGAGCAACTTCAAACTGTGGCCATTATAGTGTGCAACATTCACTCCTTTTAGTTAAGTTAAGAATAGGAAGGTACTATAACTATTCAAAACTGGTTCCTGTTTTTGAAAACTTAGAACTATAAACAAACACAATTAAAGAAAGTATGCTTACGTTTCTAAAAACACTAAATTAGTAGCAGATACAATACTTTTATTGTAATCCAAATATGCAACGAGTGGGAGCTTAAAAAGATGCAAAATGTGAATAATGCTTTAATAAGCACAGAAGTAGAAATACTTTATTACTGCAACTGAGTATGTTTTGAGAATATTTCTACTTAACTTGAATATAACCCTTTAACGTTTACACCCCCATTTTTTCAAAGACTGGTGGCTACGTTTACTCTGATATATTCTACTAGACACATTCATTACTGCAATATCAGCTACATAAGAAAAAAATAGGCTATGCAAATATGCACAGTTCTTCACTCAGTCAGTCACCTAAAATAATAGGCTTCCCCCAATGTAAGAACAACTACTTCAGGAAAATTTTCTCAATCAGTCCATCAAGTGCTCCTGGTAGAACTGCTTCTACTTATAAGTAAAATTACTTGCACTAAAGTTATAATATTGCACAACCTAAATCATTTTATGAACCATTTCACAATCTGCACTATATGTATATGTATATTGTACTTATGCTTTCATATGGTATATTTTGCATTGTGTTTTATATTATTATTATTATTACAGGGGTCCTCAGGTAACAACGTCTCGACATATGACGTTTCGAATTTACAACGCTCACTCCCATAAAAACTTTTAAAAAATTAGATGTGAGTGTTTCAGCTTATGTTGTTAGCGTCGTACTTACAGACTATGTGGGCAAACTAGTTTGGTTGCGTGCAGCAGAAATACACGTCATTTGAGTGAGGAGTTGGCGAACTAGTTTGGTTGTGTGCAGCACAAGTGCTCCGTTCGTGTTGCTTTTTTTGCCGACTTTTTGGCCCTTATCATGGCTCCTAAATGAAAGTCAGAGTCTTCAGATGGTAGTGCTTCAAAGAAGAGGGAAGCCATCATGATGGAAGTGAAATTAGACATTGTAAAGAGATCAGAAGGAATAAATGTAAGGAATCATTTTTACATTCATTTTTTTTTCTGTTACTACAGTACAGTATATTTATGTCCCTTTCCTTATTCTGTTGCTTAGTTGTGTTTTTATGTTCTAGATAATGATTTTGCAAATGCGTTAGGATAGGTAAGTGACTTAGGCGAGGATGTGTTTTGACTTATACCAAAATTCGGGTTACATCACTGTTGTAGGAACGGAACTGTGTTGTAACCCAAGCCCCTGTATTATTGTTTAATAGGAAAATAAATTAATGGAAGATTTGCATATATAATCTCATTGTACCATACAATAACAATAAAGGAATTCAATTCAAGAGAAAAAAGCACGTATTTACAGATGATGACAACTCGCCTCTAAGTCGATTCTGATATCCAAGCGCTATCTTCTTGGAGCTCTGATTATCATTTTTAAGATGAAATGTAGTAATGTATATTATATTATACAGATAAATGTTTAACTTCATTTAAATAATGTATATTGTCAATGATTAAACATGTGAGGGCGCAGTGGTGTAGTGGTAGCGATGAGCTGTCGCCCCATTCAGGAATTGTTCCTACTTCGTGCTGTTTGCTTGCTGGAACTGGCTGATGGATAGATGGATGGAGTAATTAAACATGTAGTACGAAGATATTTCAATGCTTCTTCAAAGTTTTGAAGAATCAGCGTTCTAAGCTTACAGACGGCTTGACATTTAATACAGAGCTTGGTGGTGACTGGTTACTTGGAGAAAGAAAAGGAAAGACAGGAATTGGGGGTTAGTACATTTGAAAGAGACAATAAATAAATTATTTCATCAAGGGTTGCGAACGGCGCAGCAAGCATCTTGCAGGAGGCAGGAACAATTTCTGGATGGGGCACCGCTACCACTGCACCACCATTCTCCTATGTTTAATACAAGCCTTAATTCCTATCATCATGAAAATGATATCAAGATACTTCTTAATTTAAATTGTTCAGAGAGCTGTAATATCATGAATGTAATGTATTCTGTGTCCTGTTGACAAGATGCTTGCTGCGCCATGCTCAACCCTCGATGAAATAATTTATTGCAGCAGTACCGCCTCTTTCAAACGTACTAACCCCCAATTCCTGTCCTTCCTTTTCTTTCACCAAGTAAGCAATCAAATATAGAAATTGTTTTCTATATGCAAATTGCTATTTTTGGCATTTCTACTTTTGTATATCATATTAACCACAATCTAAAACCATTTTGCAATTGGTTAATTCATTGTGCCTTTATTCTTTTTGGCTACTTTACTTTACGGAATTTTAGATTTGTAGACTGCTATTTTGCAACATCATACAAAAAACAGCTAGTCTACTTAAATAAAATAAAACTCAAATCACTAAAATACAAAGTTTTATTTGCTGAAAAAGTTTCAGATCATCTGAGATTCACTATTCATTTACCTGCAGAAATTAACATAACAAATTCCAAATAAGGCCTCAACAGTTTCATTATAAATGTGTGAAAGTCAATTGTTTAGAGCTTTCAAAAAATTATCAGGTCATCTGAGATTCACAATATCAAGCCCGTTTAAGGAGCATGTAGTGAGTCACGCACATAGAGTACATAGAAGAACACATAGAATACAAAGCATTTAATATGCCACTATAGTTGTGATGGGATTTGTAGTAAATCTAGTAAATTAAATGAATTTAAGATGAAATTTATGAAGTTCTACTTTAATGACAAAATTAACTACGTGATTAAAGTAGAAATTTCAAGATTAAGTTTACATTTCGACCTTTTTTTCCACTGTGTCCCTATTTTTTTGTCTTTTCTCTGTAACGTAATAAGCATCCATATGACACTCAGACAGTGTGCTATATTATGGGGTGCCAAACAGGCAAATATAATGATTTTTGGAATATATAAAGTCAGTGTTCTGAATATATAACACCAAAACCTGATTATATAAAGTCATCGTCAGAATATATAAAGTAATTTCTGAATATATAAAGTCAAAACTTGAATATATAAAGTTAGTGTCAGAATATATATAATCTTTCCTGATTATATATAACGTCAAAGCCTAATTATATAAAGTCCTTTTTGAATATATAAAGTCAGCGTTGGAATATATAAAATCATTCCCGAATATATAAAATTTCCGTGCTTGTCATTACACTCGTACTAGTGAAAGGTAAACTTCAACAGAAGCCATTCAGAGTCGATTGGGCTTGTGAGGTTCGTCCAAAAATGCGCCCATACAAAAAGAATAAATAAATATAGTGTTCAAAATGCTGGGCACATACATCATTTTGAATGAATTAACTGAACAGTGTTTTTTTTTTTTTTTGTATTTTTCTGAAGATGTTTTTGTTAATTTATTTCATTACGTTGTATTAGGAACTCATTGAGTTTATTAAAAATGTGCCTGAGTCATTTCAATCAATATCAATATAATCTGACTTTAAATACAGTATACAGTATATATATATATTCAGGAATGAGGTTATATATTCCATTGCTGACTTTATATGTTCGGTAATGACTTTATATATTCTGACGCTGACTTTATATATTCAAGTTTTGATTTTATATATTCGGGAATGACTTTATATATTCCAACACTGACCAATATATTCAGGAATGATTTTATATATTCCAACACTGACCAATATATTCAGGAATTACTTTATATATTCCGATGCTGACTTTATATATTCAAGTTTTGACTTTATATATTCAGGAATGACTTTATATATTCCTCCGACGCTGACTTCATATATTCCGAAAATCATTGTAATTGCCTGTTTGGCACCCCATTATATATATATATATATATATATATATATTGTGAACGGCACCGGGCACAGACAGGCGGACATCTTGTTTTAAAACACCACACGTTTATTATACAAATTATTTACAGTACTTAGGTCACCAAGACCCCCAAATAATGGTCACAAAGACCCAGTCACGTGCACAAACCCCAAATAGTCCTCAAAATCCTGGCCACAATGCCTTTCTTCGACGCCTCCACACTCCTCTTGCTTCGTCCTACTTCCACCCGACTCCAGCCCTGAATGAATGGAGACGGCCCCTTTTATAGACGACCCGGATGAGCACCTGGTGTTCCCGGCATTCCTTCTCTGACCACGCCCCAGCGTGGCGGAAGTGTCGGCTGTCCTCCCGGCTGCTCTCCGAGCATCCTCCAAAGTCTTCCCCCCAGCACTTCCTGGTGTGGCGGGAGTGCTGGGGAAACAAGTCCCAAGGCATTGGGCGCCTCCTGGCGGTGACCACGGGCTCCTACAGGGAAGGGCTTCCATGCCCTTGACCCGTGGCCCCCAAAGCAACCCGGAAGGCAAACCCCACGTGATCCAGGCAGGGCTCTGACCCTCTTCCGGTCCCTCCTGGCGCCCCGGCGGGTCATGGCCCCTGGCATCCCTGACAGTGCCCCACAGCCAGCGAAGACCACTCGTGGGCAAGAGCGACCCGTCCCGCGAGGGCAGCAGAGCCCCGAAACGGGCCCCACTCGAGGATAGCCGGGTCCGGCCCCGCACTCCTAGCAGGGACAGGGGCGGAGACACAATCCGAGCACCAGCCCTTGGTGCATCCCTGTGCCTCGCACAGGTTGTGCTCCCCCCTTTTACCGACACCCCGGGGCCTCCTCGATCGGCACCCCTCCGAGACCTCCAGCGCCCCTTTGGTCCGAGCCACTCGTTCCCCCGTAGGCTCCTCCAGCTGTGAGCGCAGCTGCGCACCGGCAGAGAGAACATTCCGCTGATGGCCCGACATCAGAGGGCTGTTCCGCCACGAAGGGGTTCCTTCAGCCCGCCCGGGGTCCGTCCCTACAAAAGAGAACACAGGGGCAGAACCGCTGCCAAAGCACCCAGCTCGTGCCATGCACGGGCAGCGTTCCCCCCTCCAATCACCCCGGCACTTGCCTGATCGGCACCCTCTCCGCGCTTCCGTGTCCCTCTCGATGATGGAGTCGCCGGCGCCTGCTCTCTCTCTGCCTGCCTCAGGGATTCCCTCTGCTCCCCAGAGGGCAGCCAGCCATACGCGTGCCCCCAGCAACGCTGTCTCACCATATTGGAGGAAGCGGCACCCAGCCGCTTGATCCTCCCTTCACTCTTGGACGCCTTGACGGTGTGCGACTCCGTATTAACCAACACGAGCCCCTGTCCCGTCTGCGTCCCCTTCATATCGGAGGAATCGGCACCCAGCCCTTTATTCCTCCGTTCACTCTGGGACGCCATGACGGTTTGAGACTCCTTATGGAATAAAAGGCGCTCTGTCCCGTCTGCGTCCCTATAGTGCGGCACAAGACCGCAGCCGACTCGGGGCGGAGGGCGCTAGGACCCGGGGCACTTAGCAGCCCATGTCCATTCAGCGTCCTCTCGGACTCCCTCGCCAGCAAGATACAGCCGCGGCGCCGCCTCCTGTCGGAGGGCTGCTTACTCGAACTGATCGTTGTCATCACAGCCTTTTCAGCAGACCTCCCGTATGCTGTATGGAGTCGGCTGTACTCACCGCCTCTCGCTGTAACTCTCCGGCTGGAGATTCCAGCGTCGCGCCGTCCCGTTGGTGATCGAAACAGTCTCAGCGCCGCGAACGCCTTCCTCTCCAGTTCCAGCACCTCAGCCCGGAGGTTACAAAGCACCTGCAACACACGCTGCCCGGTGGGCTGAAGGGACACCCCCAGCTCCGCCAAAGCAGCCGGCAAAGACGGGAAGTGAAGCGGCCCGGAGCCTACCTTTCTGTCAGCCTCCAGCGCCGGCCACTTCCTGTGGGCCTTCTCCTCCGGCCCAATCGGGTCTCCCCCCTGCCCGTGATGGACATTCCTTGGTCCCGCCTCTCTGCAGTCATCGGCGGGCCCGCAAGACACACCGTCCAATCGCGTGCCTATCAGGGGGAGGGACTTCTGGTCGCGGCCATCTTGCCTCCCCTTCTGCGGTGGCGGCGTGCCTGCCGGCAGCCCTGCTGTTGCCAGCGCCTTCGAGCTGCAGCGTCTCCTCCTCCACAGCCCTCGCGGCTGCCGCCACGCTGCCGGAGCCCGCAGACCAGCATGCGCCTGCCACCGGCGTGGATCCGGGAGGTCCCTGCCTGCAAAAGAGAAAACACGCCCGTCCCCATGGGCCGGCTGCCGCTAGGCAGGGAACTCACCTTCCCGGACTCGTCAAACCGAGGACACTTCCTCGGCGTGGCCTTTCTTGACGCCATGCGGTCCCGGGCGCCTTCAGCAACGGCCTGCTTGTAGGAGACCGCTGCACTTGTTGTAGGCACGCCACCTGCCCGCATCAGGGAAACATGGCCTTCCTGCGGACCCCTGGCGGTCCGTGGGGTTCCTTTACCCCGCGGGGCTGTGTGCACGCAGCACCCGCGGTACGGGTGGGGTCCCTGCTGCACCGGGCCGTCCACAACAATATTTTTTTGATCAGGTCTCCGCCTTGAAACAGGCGGAGCATCCTGCCGACTACGCCAGATGTGAACGGCACCCGGGCACAGACAGGCGGACATCTTGTTTTAAAACACCACACGTTTATTATACAAATTATTTACAGTACTTAGGTCACCAAGACCCCAAATAATGGTCACAAAGACCCAGTCACGTGCACAAACCCCAAATAGTCCTCAAAATCCTGGCCACAATGCCTTTCTTCGGGCCGCCTCCACACTCCTCTTGCTTCGTCCTACTTCCACCCGACTCCAGCCCTGAATGAATGGAGACGGCCCCTTTTATAGACGACCCGGATGAGCACCTGGTGTTCCCGGCATTCCTTCTCTGACCACGCCCCAGCGTGGCGGAAGTGTCGGCTGTCCTCCCGGCTGCTCTCCGGCATCCTCCAAAGTCTTCCCCCCAGCACTTCCTGGTGTGGCGGGAGTGCTGGGGAAACAAGTCCCCAAGGCATTGGGGCGCCTCCTGGCGGTGACCACGGGCTCCTACAGGGAAGGGCTTCCATGCCCTTGACCCGTGGCCCCAAAGCAACCCGGAAGGCAAACCCCACGTGATCCAGGCAGGGCTCTGACCCTCTTCCGTCCCTCCTGGCGTCCCGGCGGGTCATGGCCCCTGGCATCCCTGACAATATATATATATATATATATATATATATATATATATATATATATATATATATATATAATATAGGAACTGTTACTAATTCTCATCTAGTGGCGAGTGCAATTGTTCTACCTTCAGGCTCTTTTCCTGTCCATGCCAAAGACAACAGATTTACTGGGAGCCTTAGAATGATTCAGGTGATCTTTGTGGTGCAGATGATTACTACTGTGGGCATTTCCCTTTTGGGGCTCACAAGGCACATGTCTTTTATCTGTGACTCATGGACATTATGCAGGATATGTTTCAGCTATATAAGTAGAATTTTTTATTATTATTATTGTGCACTCAGGTACCTGATAACACTTAGGGCACTTTGACCACACTTGTTATTTCATTTGATCTAGCTGGTTATCCCTTCATTGGTTGTTGTTTTAATGTTGGTGATGCTTGTTTAGTGCGAAAAGTGTGGTGTAATATGTTTTGGATGTGTTTTGTGGATTCTTATGGCTATCTGTTGTATATGATACCTGAAAGTTTGACACATTCTAGTCTCCTTACCCCTTGCTTTAAGATTAATGAAAATGTGACTATATTAATTTTCAGTTCCGAATAACCAAATGAAGTGGCTTTCTTAGTCATACATAAAAGGAAAGAAGATATTTATTTCCAAAAAGAGTCCAAAGCTTCCATAAGTTCATCTAAAGAGCCTCTAACAAAAAGGTTTATCCTCTATGATGAGCGGAATCAGCAGTTTTTTTGTAATCAGCAAGCAGGATACAAAAAAAATCAGAAAATAATTTAGAACAATATCAAAGAATTTGCAGTGTTGGTATTTATGAGTAACAAAGCATAGAGAATTTGGATAGAGACAAAGTAATCATTCTTTCTGAACCTAAACAAAAGTACAAGCAGACTACTTAGCTTGGCATCTAATACATGTTAATTAGTCCTAGTTAGGATGAACTGGTTGAAGTAGCTAGACTGGCTAAGATCAGACACTAAATAAGAGATCAAGTACAAAGCTTAAAGAGAAATACAAAAAAGGAAGTCACTGGAAGTTGTTAAATTGATCATGCTTTTATAGCTTTCTGTTGACTTTCACAAAGTTTGGCTCTAAATGAAATGTAACCCAATCTTCAATAGCCAATTGCATGTCATGTCACATGTCATGCTGCATGCATCTCACACACAAAATAGCAGAGACTGTAAAGTAATCAATAAAAATTGTAAAATAAACAAAAATAACACAAAAGTCCAAAAATCTTTTCTTGTATCCTGAAGATCATCCTGCTGATCACTGTAGCATTCTTCCTATAAGTTACAAAATATAAAAACTACTATGGCCAAAATGGAAGCTGGCAGGTCAATGTACCAACAAATTATTAACAGAATTACTGGGAAATTAAATAAGGGAGTGTTTAAGAACATAACAAAGGAATAGTAAAAAAAAGAGACAATAGCTTCAGTAATTAAAACCAAAATAAAATAAACAGATTTGGTATCACAACTCCAACTTGTTCAGTTAGTATAGTATAGTTTCTTGGTGTTCACAAGGGATATGCACAATAACCCAACACAAATAGATAGTTTTCACCACTGACAGATCACAGAAAAAACCTTTTACACCCATGAGAAGCACTTCAAGGAGATGTCCAGCATAGCAAAATAGCACATAGAACTTAAGTAATTACTGTTGTTTCCTGCATTGTGTCTGAGTTCCTGTAATTTCTGACAGGATAAATTTTGATACTACAAAATATAAAAGAAAATGTGCAACATTACTGCACATCATCAGCAGTCATCATCAGCAAATCATTTCTGAATATTGTCACTGACCTGTGAAATGATTTACAGAATCAGAGTGCAACTATGTGGACCATTTGTAAGTGCTAAATCAATTCACTTGGAACACAACACAAGTTAAACTTTTTACAGTTTGAACTTTTCTGCAAATTTTCTTAACCTGAGAACCAACAACAAGATCCAAATCATAGTTTAATTAGGTAGTCCTTACCAGGAGGTATTCAGAGAATGTTACAAGTGCTTCTTTGTAGAGTACTTTTGTTGTGGCACGCATGACTGGTGGTGCAAATGTACCAGGATACTAAGGGTAAATGTACTTGATCTTTAGGCAGTATGTTGTTTGCAGTTGTGAGGTTTCTTGAGGAAAAATAAAGCTTTGCTATAGCTTACCACTTGTAGATGTTGCTAAAAAGACAGAACTTGATTTCCAATACCTCTAGATAGTGTGATGGAATCCAGAGGTGTCAGTGGCCCCAAAACCCCAACATGAACACACACAGAGTCCCAGGTTTAAATAAGGATAGTTTATTCAACCAAATTCCTTCTCACAATACCTCAAAGTAGCACAAGCACAAATGATCTCTATCTCCACAATACTCTTACCACCTCCAATTGAGTGTTGTTGCCTTTCTTCCTCCCACCTCTGACTCGCCTGGACAAGGGAGTGTGGTCCCTTTTATTGAGGACCTGGGAGTACTTCTGCTGCCAGGGTGACTGCCCGATGGAGGTACTTCCAGGTCATAAGGACAGAGCCAGACTGATATTTACAATCAGCAGGGGCTTTCCTGGTGGCCTGGCCTGGCATTCAGAGCAACCAGTGAAATAAACTAATGGTAAAATTATACAATGTTATTAAACTGGAAAACAAGCAAAATTGCTCTGTAGTGGGCACAAATCCTTTCGGTTTAACATTGGAAGGTTTCTTTACTGGTTTCTGATTGAATGGTTTCTTGTTTTTGTTCAAGTTAAGTTTTGACTTCTCGTGCATCTCTTGCTCTGACAGTTAAACAGGAGTGCTATGATGAGAGGTGCATACATCTGGTGCTTTTGTGATTAAAGTTATATATGAAGATTTGTTAAAAGTTTATAATATACTTTGAATTGGATGTTGTATGGGTTTTGGTATTTGTTACTGTGTATTTATTTTGTTTCAAATTTTAAGTGTAGCGTATGGTCACATTTTTAATGGTTTTTTTTTTTTTTTCCCCTCAGAGTGACTGAATAGGCTAGACAAAATTTTTATATTATTTTTTTTATTAATGAAACACATATGTGAGTGGAATGATTTGTGTTTTAAATGTACCTGTTGTTCTTTATTTCATGATAAGTTTGTTAATAAACGTTTCTTGTTTTTATTTTGACATTTTTAAAGTTTTTCTCTCACGCTCTAACTGTTAAACCTTAGTGCTATGACGAGAGAGTGATTGAACAGGCTAGACGAAATGTTTCATTGTTTTTTGTTCACTAAATGCATTCTTAAAAAAATGCTTGACAGAATTATGTGGCTCCGAGCCATTTTTTGAGTCTTTTGTCTATTGAAGAAATTCAAAGTGGTCTTTTTTGACCAACACTTCAAACTTTATGGAAGAGTAGTCAGCATTAACATCCAGACACTGACTGTGGCTGTGTAGATTCCAGACTCACAGTTGAAATTGCAAACAATCTATGCACTGATTCCACTGACAACTACTTTTTGTGTTTCAGTGCTTTTTGCACATTTGTTTTGATATAAATATTATAGAACGACATGGTTTATTATGGTTAAATTTATTAAGTGTTTACATTTATGAAGTGTTGCTCCACACTTTATTAGAGGCTGCCTTGAGACTAATATTTAAGAGTGACATGTATGTGTAAAAGCTGAATCTACTATCTCCTCATTCATAAAAAATTCCAAGACAAAATGGTGTTGGTTGATTTTTAGAGTCTGTGCCTATACAAGAAAATTGTATATTGTGTGGCCTGGGTTAGATTTGGGATTCCTGGCCCGAATAAGCTTCTCAGTCTGGCCCTGCATACAGAAGTCCTATTGTAGGGAGCACATCTCCCTGCAGTGGCCCCTTGCATTACTCAGGGACCCCAGCAGAGCTGTATTGCCAGACTACACTTCCCAGAACACCCTACTGGTTCCATACTGGGCACCAATATCCAGGTCCACTGCCATCTAGCATCCTGGGGGAATAAAGAGTCCCCAACAATGTCTTCTTCTGGTGGGCTGTCCGTCCATCTTCTCTGGCCATCACTTCTGGGTCTGGCTCTTTCCTCTGTCCTGGTTGGGATGCCCACCTGCCTCTCCAGAGCGTAAAAGAACCATCCACTCCTCTGGTCAGAATGCCTGTCCAACCCCTGTGGCAATTACAAGATAGATAGATAGATAGATAGATAGATAGATAGATAGATAGATAGATAGATAGATAGATAGACTACAGTCTGAACACACACTAGTTAATTAAATAGGAAGAATATTAAAAGAAAGAAACACTTAGTCACAGTGAGGCATTATGTAAGCAAATTGCTGTTGGAGCAAAGAAGCCCAGTTGTGTTTCCTGACACTACACTTCTACTGAATGATTAATTGGCCAAAAGCACTCAGTGTTAGTGTGTCAGAGATAGGTTGTACAGAATTGTTCATAATGGCACTCAGTTATGTTTTCATTGTCTCCTTTTCTACAACCTCCAGGGAATTTAGAGTGTGTCCTATAACAGAACCTGCCCTTTTAGTCAGCATATTGATTCAGTGGATATACAGTATGTACAGTACGTGATGATAGTCATGTGGATAAATATTTGTCAGACTTTCGGGAGGTGACTCCATATTGGCAGACTTTGTAGGATGCTAGGCGCTGTTACCCTCAAAAAGTACATATACGTTGGAATCTTCAGAGACTTCTACAATGAAGAATGAAATTTTTAAAATTGCTCCTTGGGAACACTTTCAGATGGCAACCAGAAGAGTGATGTAACAGTACATGGGTCAGGCAGTGGAATATTGTGAGAACTGACCAGGAGATAATTAGGAGTCCAAAATTGAATAAAAAAGGGTCAAAACTAGGAAGACGGTCAGAACCAAGTGAACAATGCCAATGGACAAAAATGAAAGCAAATTTCAAAATCCCGCTTGAATAAACAACAAATTTTTGCTAAAGATTTAACCAAGGTATAAAGCAATTGACCCTAATTGATGAAATTATATCTTGTGAGGTCAAAAGCACAACACCAAGTGTCTGCCTTGGGGGTTGCCAACAGGGATCCTGAGCTGTTTCATTATGTGGTGGTTACAGCAATGCGCTTTACCAGTCCAACCTAACCTGATAATAGAATGATGATGAGAAAAGTTACTATTGAAACAAACACTTATTTTAACCAAGTTGGGCAACAAGAAAGAAACTTATTATCCCATTATATAAAAAGGGTGACCGGGCAGATCTAATCAACTATACATCAGTAATCTTAACATGCATCACAGGAAAATTAATTGAAGAAATAATTAAGAACAAAATTTAGCAACACATGGTAAGTACAGGAGTTTTTCTGAACAATCGGCATCAGAAACAATGGAACATAGTTGGATATTTGTTAAGGGTGAATTTTGCACAAACATCATTAAGTCTTTCTTTACACAGGGAACCAAAGACACATGGAAATAGCTACCAAGTAGTGTGGTAAACAATAGGACTTTAGGGACTTTCAGAACTCAACTTGATGTTTTTTAGAAGAATTAAGTGGATAGGGCTGGTGAGCTGAATGGCCTGTTCTCGTCTAGATTGTTCTAATGTACTAATGTATTAGACCGGCAAGATTTCGGTTCTGATGTCCAACTGGGAGCAAAGAACTGGATCATCTGCATGGAAAATTTTATAGGTCATACTAGATGTATTGTGAGTAGTGCCAGTAATGTAAGAACGTGTCTGCCCTATCACCCTGAGAGTGCCTCCCTGAGCTGCATAGAGCATGCCTAGGGTTTTTTGAATTTTCATAATCACAGTTCATGTTGCAAGAGCCTCAGCCAAGAGTTGTTGAAGAGGTGAGATTAGTCACTATTTGTAGTGCATTGGCAAGTTAATTTATCAGTGCTCTGGCTGCATGTCAAAAAATGTGGGGCAGAAAAATTGCTCCATACCACAGGCCATCACTGATAAGAGTCATCTGTACATGTGAGATGGAGGCATGTTTGCCCAATGCATGTGGTGGAACAGGGTCTGAATAAACAGTCACATCAGGTAACACATAAGTCAAGTAACACATTCCACACCAGTCCAAGGACAGCCAAGTATAAGCCAATTGGCCACAGACAAAGCAGGTGTTGTTAGGTGCTTCAGGTTTGTTAGGGAGCATAGCTAGGGTTCAAACCCCAAAAATGCTGAAAAAGTGTCTAAAACCCAATTGGTAACGGTGTGATTTTTCTGTCAATGGAAAATATATGTCATATTGAATGAATAACCTAGTACAGTGTAGTTTCATCTCTCTAACATAGTCATATTGATAAATAAACCAGCAGTATCAAATAACACTGGCTCACCACAGACACAAAGGGTATCTTGTTCACTCTCAGCACTGGTGACATTACAGCAGATGGTTCCATTAAAATTGAACAGAGTCTGCAGACCCATGTGTGCCTCTGGTTGTAAAGCTGAAGAGGAATGCCATGTTTTGAGGAGTGTGGAAATGCTGGGCAGACATAACATAGTGAAGCATTCAGGTTTTATATCCACACATGTCCACACATGGAAGAAGACATGGAAGGTGTCAATGCCATGTATCCCATGTTCATGAAAGTTGTCTTTAGGTTACACTGCTTATCTTTTATGGAGACATGGTTCAAATGTGGCAGTTAGAATAGTGAAAATATTCCATATACACAAGGAAAAGAAAGTAATCCCTAAAGCACAGAAAAAGCTCACTATAGAAATGATTTTTATTGTGTCTTCCATTATACTATCTATTTTATGATTATTGATTGATTTTTTTTAAATGCTTCAGATTAATAATATTGCTCTGGTGATAAAGTAGGCCTTACAGCACACCTCGCCTTGCTTTTACAACTTTCTTGCAAGGCTTACTTAATCCGCAGACTGAGTGGTTTCTTCCTTTGCTTTGACCATCACAGGAAATTCAGCCTTCTTTGTTCAATCTTTTTCTGGAAGGAATCTTCATCTTGATGCTGGAACTTAAAGTCATTGCAGTGGATGGAGATTTAGTTAGTTAATAGCTTGATTATACTCCTAAAGAGATGAAACTTCGTCCCAGCAGGAGGATGTATTGACTCAATTAGGTCTCTCTTGTAGTTTCTGTATTGTGCTGAAAGCAAGTAATTTACTGGTAAAACACTTTTCTCATTAGCAATCAATATTAAAATATTTCATCAATAATACATAAAAGTGTTTAAAAATCCAATAGGAGAAGGAGAGGGCACCATTTATTGCATCAGTCATCCCATTAGTAACTTGTCAGGTATCAGGCCTAAAGTTTTATTGTTGTTGTTATTGGGGGTACCCGTTGCAGTCATATATATGCTGGTGATTAGAGTAGAAGGCCATTTTAATTCAATTTTCTACTTGTAGTGAGGCATTATAATGGGCATATTGTCGTTGGCATAAAGGAACACTAGAAGCATTTCTTGACACACTTCTTTAATTAATTTACTGGCTGAAAATATTCAGTGTTAGTGTGTCAGGAGAGGACATGCAGCATTGTTCATAATGGTACTAGTTTTGTTTTCATTATCTCCTTCTATGCTACCTCAAGGGCATTGAGAGTGCATCCCATTGCACAGCCTGCCTTATTTAGCTTGTTGATTCAGTGGACCTCTCTTTAAGTGGTGTTACCAGCCCAGCACACCACAGAGCAGAAAATCAAACTGACCATCACAGAGATGTAGAATATGTAAAATATGTAATTACTCACATTGAAGTCTCCTAAGAAAAAATGAGTCTTCACTGCAAATCCTTATTGTATATTTCGCTTTTGTTACAAGAACAGTCCAGCTTGGCATTGACATGGACACCAAGTAGTTGTAGCAATGCAGCACCTCAGCATCCAATCCCTGAGTAGTAACCAGACATAGAGGCTCTTTGGTATAGCAAAATTCAATAGCCACTTCCTTTAATAAATAATATATTTACGTTAACATTAATTTGCCCTAGATGCTAGCATTTTTCTAGTCTTAGAGGTGCTAGTTGTGGAGGGAGTAATAAACTAGGATGAGATTGAACGCTCATGCAGGTTTAGACATGTGAACTATAGGATAACATGGACTTCAGGCTAACAGTAGGTAGCCAAACCAGTTATAGCCCCAGCACTAGATGCTAGACCCAGAGGTGTGAACTGTCGAGTGAACGTTAAGGGTCCTAAAGTCACCACTGCTTTAAGTTCTCTCACCAATATTCCTGAAAAAGGGAGATGGATGATCTGGTTGTTCCCCTAACACTGCATCTAGAATAGCATTCACAATGATAAAATGCAAACAGGTCAATAAATAGACTGTGAGAAATGCCATCAAGGGGTTCATTGCTAGGTTAGTTTTTTGGAAATGCTTTACATTTGTTTGCCAGAAGTGGGCAGACCATTTTGGCAAGTATAAAGGGCTAGATGCTGAGTACGTACTGATAAATAAGTGTCTAAGCTGAAATGTAATTCTGCAATCTTGAACACAGTATAACCCACAGTGCAAGCTTATAAACTGTCATTGACATTACTTCCAGAATTGCCTAACTAAAAATTAAGTGTTGCATCATTACAAGCACAGCACTCAACTAAAACAAAATAGTGATGCTGCCAGATTTGGATGATTTATTAATCAATTAGATTCCCACACAGCAGAATGCCATAATAATGAGGGATTTGAAAGAGAAATTTGAATTTGGTTAATTAATTATTAGTTTTGCCTTCTGCAACACTAGTAATTAATCAAATGATTTAGTAAGGCTATTATTTTACCTATCTTACGTGTTGTAGGAGATGGGTCTCCAGCCTCTAGACTTATATCAAGGTAACTGAAACACACTCATTTTAAGAAACAGAATAATACAATTTAGTGATAAATACAAGATTATAGAAGTTTAATAAATGCACATGTATATTGACATATAAGACAGACTAGACAGACAAAGATATAAAATATAGATTGGCTATTTAGTGGTTATTTAGAGTTCTACTTTATCTTGGCACAGATAAATTTTAAATTTTAAAGGTGGTGATCAGCATGAGCTCAAGCGCGTGCAGAAGGAACTCCGAGTCCAGCTCAGGGCGGCGAAAGAGCAGTACAGGAGAAAGCTGGAGCAGAAGTTGCAGAACAACAGCATGAAGGAAGTGTGGGATGGGATGAAGATTATCACTGGCTGCAGCTCGAAGCGGGGTGCCGTCATCGAGACAGACGTGGAGAGAGGAAACCAAATGAACAACTTCTTTAATAGGTTATGTTTTTGGACTTCTCTAGCGCCTTCAAAACCATCCAACCTCTGCTCCTTAGAGACAAGCTGACTGAGATGGGAGTAGACTCACACCTGGTGCCATGAATTGTGGACTATCTTACAGACAGACCTCAATATGTGCGTCTTGGGAACTGCAGGTCTGACATTGTGTTCAGCAACACAGGAGCACCGCAGGGGACAGTACTTTCTCCGGTCCTGTTCAATCTATATACATCAGACTTCCAATATGACTTGGAGTCCTGCCACATGCAAAAGTTCGCTGATGACACTGCTATTGTGGGCTGCATCAGGAGTGGGTAGGAGGAGGAGTACAGGAAGCTAATCAAAGACTTTGTTAAATGGTGCGACTCAAACCACTTACATCTTAACACCAGCAAAACCAAGGAGCTGGTGGTGGATTTTAGGAGGCCCAGGCCCCTTATGGACCCTGTGATCATCAGAGATGACTGTGTGCAGAGGGTGCAGACCTTTAAATATCTGGGAGTGCAGCTGGATGACAAATTGGACTAAACTGCCAATACTGATGCTCTATATAAGAAAGGTCAGAGCAGACTATACTTTCTGAGAAGGTTGGCATCCTTCAACATCTGCAGTAAGATGCTGCAGATGTTCTACCAGACGGTTGTGGCGAGTGCCCTCTTCTACGCGGTGGTGTGCTGGGGTGGCAGCATAAAGATGAAAGACGCCTCACGCCTGGACAAACTTGTTAAGAAGGCAGGCTCTAATGTAGGAGTAAAGTTGGACAGTTTAACATCTGTGGCAGAGCGACGGGCATTAAGCAAACTCCTGTCAATCATGAAGAATCCACTGCATCCACTTAACAGTGTCATCTCCAGGCAGAGGAGTAGCTTTAGTGACAGACTTTTGTCACTGTCCTGCTCCACTGACAGACTGAGGAGAATGTTCCTCTCCCACACTATGCAACTCTTCAATTCCACCCGGGGGAGTAAATGCTAACATTATTTAAAGTTATTGTCTGCTTTTTTTATTTTTATTTTTTTTATTTTTTTTTTCATTTTTATTACTATTTAATTTAACATTGTTTCTTTGTATCAGTATACTGCTGCTGGATTATGTGAATTTCCCCTTGGGATTAATAAAGTATCAATCTATCTATCTATCTATCTAATCTATGCAATGGCCGCGCCGAGACAAACACCGCCTGGCTTGATGCCGTGCAATTTTGAAAACTTAACACGCCGGCATGGCGTGAAGCTGTTGGTTGATCCGATGGTCTCTGTTGAGGCGTGTGTAGTGGAAGTCGGCAAGTTAATCGGCTGTAAAAATGTCCGTTCAGCATCTAGAATGAATAAAACTGTTGTCATGTTTTTAAATGATGAGAGTTTGGTGCATACTCTTGTTCAGAATGGTGTGATTATTCATGGCACCATAATTTCAGTTTTACCTCTTTCTACTCCTGCATGGAGAGTGATTATTTCAAATGTTCCCCCGTTTCTAAAGAATGAAATTCTTATTAAAGAACTTGAAAGATATGGGCAGATCATATCGAAAGTTTCAATGATTCCCTTGGGCTGTCGATCACCAGACTTAAAACATGTCGTCTCTTTCAGGAGACAAGTTCACATGATTTTAAACGATTTACAAGGTGAACTTGATGTGGCTCTCAAATTTAGAGTAGATGGTTTTGATTATGTGGTTTTTGTATCATCAGAGTCCATGAGTCAAGTGGGGCACAAGGCTAGCCAGTGTAAGCGCTCTGAGGAAACGACAGACTCAGCAGTACCTGGCGTTTCTAAAAGTAGCCGTGAGAACTACTCGATATTATTTGACGATGAAGGCAGTGAGTCTTCCGTTAGTTTTTCTGATGTGGAGGAGGACTTAATGAAGGGCCCTGGTCAGAGTGTGCAGGATCAGAGCATTTCTTTACCTGCTACGATGGTGCAACCGGCACCTGAACGTGCAGCTGAGCCGGCGGATGCAGCTGAGTCCGCGCCCGCAACTAAAGACGTGCAGAGTGTTGAGAGCGCCCCAGAGAAGGACACTGCGGCCGAGGCCGGATCACTGCCTACGGACGGTGTTACTGTTCATTCTGCACATTCGAGTGACGGTGCTGAGCAGCAGCCTGTGAGTGTGGTTGCCGTAGATGATAACGGGGCTCAGCCCAGCGCCGAGCTCATTGAAACAGAAGCTATACAACAGATACGAGAGGTTGAGGAGAATGTTAGGGCTGAGAATGCGATCGATAAAATGAGCACCCCAGCAGACAACAGCGAGAGTGCTGTTTTAGAAATGGTGGATGAGACAGAGTGGGTAAAGCCCGTGACAAGAAAAACAAAAGACGGGTCCGCATGTAGCGGTGTTGCTGTAAAGCACAATAAAGTTGAGAGCTCAGTCTCCGCAGCTGACGACTCTGAGAATGTTCAAGATGAGCCTGAGGTGCCTGCAGACTTCGGTACTTTGAGTCAGGATGAAGGCGGTGGCTCGGGGACATCAGTGAGGTCCAATCTGTCACCTCAGCTGAGCTTCCGTGGTGGCTACAGTAATGATAGTATAATCCGTTTCGTGAAATTTATTGAGGGCAAGAGGGGTGTGAATGTTAGTCACCAATTCCCCGATCTTCAGCTGTTTTTGAGCTCAGCTAAGGGGGTCCTACGCCAGGCTACAGCTTTAGGCCTTAAGAGAACTGAAGCTGTGCGGCTGAAAAATGTGATGAGCAGGGTGAAAAGATCCTTAAATCCCAAGCCAGTATGATGTACTGCTGGACACGTTCTTCCACGTCTTTATTAAAGTTGTTTTTGGTGACTGCTTTTCTTTTTTGCCTTTTCATGCCTTTGTGTAATTTTGGCACCATTAACATCAATGGAAGTCAACATGACAACAAGCGGGTCGCGGTGTTCGATTATCTACTTAATAAGCAGCTTAGTGTTATTTTTTTACAAGAAACTCACACAAACCCTGCTAACCAGGCAGACTGGCACAGAGGATGGCAGGGGCAGGTGTTTTTGAGTCACGAGTCGAGTGTTAGTGCCGGGATCGTCATTCTCTTTTCTACTTCTTTCTCACCCGACTCGACTAGCGTGACAGAGGTGGTTAAAGGCAGACTGCTGAAAGTGGAAGCCTGCTTAGGGGGCACAACGTGGGTATTCATAAATGTTTATGCACCCAATGAAGGAAAGGAGTGTTTGCAGTTTTTCTCTTTGCTCCATGACTTGCTGTTGCAGTGCAAAGATGTAGATTTTGTTTTTGTGGGGGTTTAACTGCACAGATGACGCCTCCTTAGATAGAAATGGCCTGGAGCCTCACCCCAGCTCCGCGGCTCACTTGAAGTCAGTCTTCAGCAAGGCCGACCTTTTTGATGTCTGGAGGGCATTACACCCAGGAATTCGCCAGTACACGTGGGTGAAGGGTTCGGGGGGCTTGAATCACCACAGCAATCTAATAGCGAACTGCTCCATTCATCCTTCTAGCTTCTCTGATCACAGTCTTGTCTTTCTCAAAGTTTCCCTTCCATTGCAATCTTCTTTTCCATCATACTGGCACTTCAGCAACAGTCTACTGAAAGATCTCCGTTTCATTCAAGTTTTTGAATTCTTCTGGAAGAGGTGGAGGTTGACGACAAATTCCTTTTCATCTTTGCGGCAGTGGTGGGATTGTTCAAAAACTGAAATCAAATTGCTGTGTCAGCAATACACGCAGAATACAACTCAGAATATGAGGAAGGCAATGGCAGAGTTGGAGGAGGACATCTTAGAGCTCTCTTCGTCTTTAGACAGCTCTTTTAACGATGGCGTCTTTGAAAATCTAAAGACAAAAAAACAAGATCTCATGGACTTATTGGACAGACGAGTGCATGGTGCTCTTGTGCGCTCAAGAATTCAGGAGTTGGCTGAAATGGATTCTCCCTCTAAATTTTTATTTGGACTTGAAAAAAAAAGATCACAGAGTAAAGTGATTCACGTTCTGAAAAATGAGGATGGGCGCATCATCGAGGAGCCTAGGCCATCAGAGCTCTAGCTCTGGATTTTTATAAAAAGCTGTTCTGTGCTGAAACTACAGAAGATACTTCTGAGACCAGGAGCCTCTAGACAACCTGCCACAAATCCCCAAAACGAAAAAAGAGCTTCTAGATACAACCCTCATCTTAGAGGACTTAACTACGGCCCTCGGCGGATTAAATACGGGAAAGTCATGGCATAGACGGCCTGACGGTTGAGTTTTTTAAGACATTCTGGAATTTATTAGGTGCGGATTTATTGGCAGTCTTCAGAGCATAATGAACAATGAACTGCCTTTATCCTGTCGGCGGGCTGTTATTGCTCTGCTCCCAAAAAAAGGAGATCTATCAGACCTCAAGAACTGGCGTCCTGTTAGTCTTTTATGTACGGATTACAAGATTCTGTCCAGGGCTCTGGCTACTCGCTGTGTTACTCGCTGTGCTGCGGAATACAATGCTGTGTGTATAATGGAGAGTGATGTACGGAGTAGGAGACGAGTACAGGAGGAGTGATGGTGGAGTAAAATGATTATGAAATGTGTACTTATTATGGACAATTATTTATATTTATTTGTGGATCTGGGGGCATGTATAAGGGAATAGTGGTTTAATGAACAAATTATGAATTACTTATTTATTATGGAAATTCTGTACTTTATGTGTGGAGTAGGAAGCGTGTACGGGGCAATAGTAGTGGAGTAATGCAACATATTTATTAACTGCATTTTGCTGCTGTGTTCATGTTTTTTGTCATTGCACAAAGTAAAGTTAAATTTTTAATTTTAAAATAATCTATTAATGTGCAGAGTGGGAGGAGTGTAAAGGGGGAGTAATGGTGGTCTTTGTGTTATAATGCATTAACATTTGATTTTCTTATTAATGTGCTGAGTAGGAGGAGTGTAAAGGGGGAGTAATGGTGGTCTGATGTATGGTTCTTTTGTTTATTCTGAAATTTGGCTTTTTTGTCATTTGGCTCTGTATATTGTTATATTGATGGTTTTGTATGTTCACAATAAAGGTTGATTTAAAAATATCTATCTATCTATCTATCTATCTATCTATCTATCTATCTATCTATCTATCTATCTATCTATCTATCTATCTATCTATCTATCAATGTCCAATGTTGTGTGAAATTGTTGCTTTATTGTTGCTCCAGGTTCAAGTCAAAGATTGTTCATGTTTTGGAGTGCGCTCTTTCTCTTTTCTGCATGATCCTCATCAGTGTTGTGCTGCTGTTTCCTTAGCTTGCCGTGTGATGCTTTTGCCACTTCAGTGGGAAAAGGCATTAATCATTCTGGCCCAAGAATTTAGATGCTGAAGTTCCTTTCTTGAAGTAATGGCTTCTCAGCCTCATCAGACTAATGGCACACAACTTTGGTTTGATAGACTGAGTCTCAGCTTCAGGTTCATAAAAACAAGAATTTGTCGGATTCAGCACTTCAAGGAAGAGTTACTTATAACTTTTCAAGTTTCAGAGCCCAGGTTTCATTCCAGGTTTTGTATATTTCCCCATCCCTGAGGGTGACCCGAGAGAATGCCCAGAAAGTTCAGTGACTGTTCATTGAATATCACAGACAGCTTCTTCAGGATGGTGCAGTGAGTTTTAAGGGAAGGCTGATCATTCTCCTATTTGGATTAAAGTCACTTCCAGTTGCTAAATCAGTGCCTTCTAATAGGTGAGCTCTTCCGTCCATCTAAATTGTCATGCCTTGAATTATAGCTCTTTGTCCTTGCTTGAGTCTATTTTGCACCTTCTGGTTCAAGAGGTATTCAGACTGGCCTCTGGAGAGATGACTCTGGTTTACACCTTTGTTATCAGATGAAGTCCAAGCAGATCTTGGTTCTAGCTGGAGTTCAGTCACTTAGTTTGAAACGCAAGTGGGGGAAAGCACAGTTGTATGCCTGCCTCCCTGCTAAATCTGCTTTCTTAACAGACCTAGTGTACCACTAAAGCCTAAGTTCTTAAATGTGATAACAACAGCAAATGTTAATGATAATCAACTATGTTCCAAAAGAAAGCTACAATGAAAATAATATGAAAATAAAATTTTTGTGGCTAAACTGCCCCCACACACAAATAATATCTGAAGCACTAAAAAAATTAAATATAACAGTTGTCACACATTTGCGAGTAGGGAGACGTTGTGTGGACCAAGCAAAGGTAATTCCATGCCAGGGCAGGGCAGGGTGCACTAAACCTTCTCCTGTTATCTCTTCAGACCAGCCCCAGGAAAACCTAGCTGAACCAAGAACGTCACTTCCGGTTCCAGAGCGCAGGTTGATGCCAGGAAAATATCACTTCCAGTCACTCTACATCACTTCCGGTGACCCTACATCACTTCCTGTCTGACCAGTTAAAACCACCATCTTTTCCATCCTTCATTAGTTCTGTCTTGGGCTCTCTACAGTCAATTTCATTATTGAATGAAAAATCAAACCTTTGCAGCTAGGAGTATTATACGGGTGGCTGCCCCAAACCTTTTTACGTGTATCAAGTCTTTTCCTTTTTACATTGGCGTAGTCTGCAGGATGATAGTTTCCTGGAGAGACTGGAAGGCAAACCTAAACCTAGGCTTGACACACGTTTATAAACCAACGAAATATCAGTTGGGTAAGTACCGCTCCCGAGTTGCCGAGTGGGCGTCAGTCGGGGGGTGTTGGGGAAAGCTTGAATGTGCTTCAACCCATCATTCTGTTAAAGGTCCAGGTAAAAATAGTCCCGGGACCCACAGGCTAGAGCCAGGTGCGTCAGGGAACGCATTGAGTGTTTATTATGGCTTCCCGGGTGTGGGGACTGCCCATACTTATTCCACAAAGGGCCAGCCCTTTAATAAAGATATTGTCGCATTAGCTGAGTGTTAGAACGGGACTCATGTAAACCCGGGCGTGCTTGCGTCCCTAATACAGAGTCCCACAGCTATAATGCGAGGCATGTTCGAGTGGACCCTGGGACGCACCGGCAGGCACTGCGAAGTAACAAAGGGGTCTGCAGGGTGATGTGGGAGGAGGTGCGATGCACCCTCGCTAATCCACTGGCCTCTTCACATACGGGAGAAGTGTTAGTTAATGGAATTCAAGTAACTGCTTTATTTGATTCTGGCAGTAACATTTCCATTGTTGCTTCCCATTTGATATTACCGCGACAATGGTGTAAGAATAAGACCTGCATTACCTGTATTCACGGGGATGTCCGGTATTATCGATCCACCAACTGCTTTATATGTCAGGATGGCATAATTAAAAAGTTAATGGTGGCAGTGATGGATAGTCCTCCCTTCCCCATGATACTAGGAAGAAATTGGGTCAACATAACCAGCGGTGATACAGGCACTTCTTCTCTTCGATCACTAGGTCTAGTCACGGACGTGGATTCAGCGCCCTCAACTTCCTTCATGCCCTGAATACAGCCGGCTGAGGAGCGGACTTCGGCCTCTGGTGATGACGAGGAAACACCCAGGACGTCGCAGCCTGAGACATCATCAGCAAGTGCTCAGATGGCTCATGATGAAAACCCGCCCTGTGAGGTCGAATTCGATCCTCTCTCACGTCTGCGGTTTCAGTTCAGGCAGACGCCGGCTTCATTTAAAAGAGAACAATGGAATGACGATTCCCTTAAATTTGCAAAGAATACAGTCGTTCTAATAGGTCCTCACTTTGTGCTTAATAATGATCTGTTATATTGGGTGGCAGAGCATGAGGGACAGATGAGGTCACTGTTGTTAGTACCACGGACTTACAGCGACAGCTCTGTGAACTAGCACATACCCATCTGCTGGGAGCCCATTTGGGCCCCAAAAAAACACTTGAGAGAATTAAGCTCAGATTTTAACAAGGAGGTTTGCCACTTTTGCACATCCTGTCCGGAATGTCAATTGAGGCAAATTCCCAGGAGGGACCGTGATCCTCTAGTTCCCTTACGCTTAATAGATATCCCTTTTGAATGTATTGGGGTTGACCAGGTGGGACCCCTAGAGCCCTCAGCCAGAGGTCATCCTCTTTAATAAAACCCCTGTGTGCGTCCAGGTGTCCGTGTGTGTGTGTGTCTTCTGGTGAAGTGCGCATGCGCGGGGCCACACGGCACGTGTTCAGTCTCTTTCTGTGCATTCCCTGTGCAGAGAGAGAGACAGACACACACACACACAGGCACGTGAGAGACAGACACACACATACAGGAGCGCACGAGACAGACAGACAGACACACACACACACACAGGCGAGAGAGACACACACAGACACAGAGGCGCACGCTTAAGAGAGACACACACACACACACGCACGCGAGAGACAGACAAACACACACACACGCAGGCCCACGAGAGTGACACACTAACACACACAGGTGCGCGCGTGCATTGTTGCAATGTTACTTTTCTTGGTTGTTTATTAAATTACGGGTTTTTCAAATGTTCATTTTTTTTCCTATGCTTAAAACTCATTAAAAAAAAAGTCTTTTTTAGTGAGCAGTTCGTAGCGCTATAGAGCAAACTCTTGCAGGTCGGACCTCCCTGATTGCGCATTGTGACGAGACCTGGGGTTATAGTCTGAGAACACCCATACAGAATTCCCGAGGCAAATAAGGCTGAAGTGGAGTTGAAGATCAGACGAATGCTGGAACTAGGTGCAATTGAGGAAAGTTATAGTCTCTGGTCTAGTCCTATCGTTATGGTCAGTAAGCCCAATGGAAGTTGGAGGTTTTGCAATGACTTCCGTCGGCTTAACCAAGTCTCCCAATGCGATGCCTATCCAATTCCGTGAGTGGATGACCTCCTCGAGTGGCTAGGATATGCCAAATTTTTGACTACTCTAGATATGACTAAGGGGTACTGGCAGGTTCCCTTAATGGACTCCACTAAGGAAAAAACAGCGTTCAATGGCAGTATCGTGTCCTCCCATTTGGATTACATGGGGCACCTGCGACCTTCCAACGTCTGATGGATAAAGTGCTCCGTCCTCATAATTCATATAGTGCTGCCTACTTGGATGACGTTGTGATCTATTCCAACACCTGGGAGGAACACATACTGCAGATTGGAGCTGTATTGCCGACACTGGCACAAGCTGGGCTTCGTATCAACCCAAAAAAGTGTCACTTTGGGTTAGTTGAGGCTAAATATTTAGGCTATCTAGTGGGCCGGGGTATGGTGAGACCACATTGTTCTAAAATAAATGCCATTGTGAATTGGCCCCGTCCGATAACCAAGAGGCAAGTTCAGGCCTTTCTCGGCTTAGCGGGTTACTATCGCCAGTTTGTTTCCGAGAGACAAACCTCACAAAGAAGGGTCGACCTAATCAGGTGGTATGGGATGATATATCTGAGGCTGCATTTAGTGACTTGAAAATGGCCTTTAAGTCAGCTCCTATATTAAAGGCACCGGACTTTTCCTTACCTTTCATTCTCTAGACGGATGCGTCGGACACAGGCCTTGGAGCCGTGCTGAGCCAAAGCATTGATGGAGTTGAACACCCCATTATGTACCTGAGCCAGAAACTGTTGGATCGGGAAACTAGGTATGCGGCAGTGGAGCGGGAGGCTTTGGCTATTAAATGGGCAATTACACAGCTGAGATATTACCTCTTGGGGTGTGAATTCACTCTTGTGACAGACTATGCGCCCTTACAGTGGATGGCCTTGCACAGGGAGTCCAATCCACGTGTCACAAGGTGGTTTTTGGATCTACAGCCATGTAAGTATTCGGTCGTTTATCGCCGGGGTGTTCTGCAAACCAATGCTAATGCCCTTTCTCGATGCCACGACCTCTCAGACCGGTACGCCTGACCCAAACCTTCTCCTGTTATCTCTTCAGACCAGCCGCAGGAAAACCTATCTGAACCAAGAACGTCACTTCCAGTTCTGGTGCCCAGAAGAACATTACTTCCAGTTCCGGTGCCCAGAAGAACGTCACTTCCGGTTCCAGCGCCCAGGCTGATGCCAGGAAAACATCACTTCCAGTCACCCTACATCACTTCCGGTCACCCGACATCACTTCCTGTCTGACCACTTTAAACTGCCATCTTTTCCATCCTTCATCAGTTCTGTCTTGGACTCTCTACAGTCAACTTCATTATTGAATTAAATAACAAACTTTTTCAGCTAGGAATATTATACGGGTGGCTGCCCCAAACATTTTTATGTGTGTCAAGCCTCTTCCTTTTTATACAGTTAAAATAATTAACACAGCCACCTATCCATCCATCCATCCATTATCCAACCTGATATATCCTAACTACAGGATCACGGGGGGTCTGCTGGAGCCAATCCCAGCCAACACAGGGCGCAAGGCAGGATACAAACCCCAGGCAGGGTGCCAGCCCACCGCAGCTTGCATTGAAATGATTCCACAAACAAAATTTCTTCATTTTCAAAGGCTTTAGTAAAAACTCAAAGTAAAATGGTTCGCACAAAAAAGAGAAAAAATTGAAATAGCAAAGAAAAGAAAAGTTCTTGTGTAAGAAAATTTCTGTTTAAAGCTTATACATCTTGTTTCAATTTTTCAGTTTGCTCATAGAGTTGAACCATTTCTAAACGGTCAGGAAACTGTATGTCTGTCCCATTTACAAACTGTAAATGGGTCTTTCCATCCATTCTAGCTATGAGCCTATTTCGAAACACACACTAACTTAATTAACACACTGTATTACAGATATAGCTAAGAAAGTGCTATCGCATATTAACTTACAGGGGTTAAAGACTATACCATAATCTATAGCTATGAAAGAAATGTATATTCTATTCATGTTAAGATGATTACATCTTGCCTGAAGAAGAGGCCTGAGTTTCCTCAAAAGCTTGCATATTGTAATCTTTTTAGTTAGCCAATAAAAGGTGTCATTTTGCTTGGCTTTTCTTTACATTCATAATGGCTAACACGGTACAACACCCTAGTACTATATTCATATTAAGCAAACACTAATATGAGTTTAACTTAAAGCATTAACTTTCTAAGACTGGCTCTTACACTTAGATATAAAATTACTATCAATGGTTCAACAGCATGTTATAAACACCTCTTGTGCTTTTCTGTCCTTTGCGGCTTGCATGAGGTCTTATTCTGCTAATGTTTTAAGACTCCGAATCAACCTACCATATCTCAGTGGAGTAGTGCATTCAATATTACAGTATTTCTTATTGGAAAGAAATATTGTTTGTGAATCAGTTCTGAATATTTTTAGAATTTGGCAAGAGTTAATTAATTAAATTCTAAAGTAAGCATATCCAAGCTAAACATTTTTACTTAATCTGCTGTTTTATTTTACAAGAAGGACAACTTGAAAAGGAGCTGACTTATCATTTACTTCTCTCTGGTGTACTGTTCTATGGAGTCCGTGTTGAATTTGAAGGTTTTTTTGATATATATATATATCATTGTATTTTCTTTATTTATGTTGTTCTATTGTAGCTTGTGTTGTGTGCCTTAAATATATTATTATTATTATTATTATTAATAATAATAATAAAATAAAATAAAAATAATAAAAACAATAGAACTGTAACGCTAAGGATACAGAAGTGTTATTAGTCTCCACCTTGTGCAGATTTTTATATCCACTCATGCAGGTCAGCAGTAGCTGCAGATTTTTTCTTAAACAACAAATTTTTAAAACCCATTTATTTATTACTAAAGCAAAATTGGGGGGGGCTTAGTTTTTGTTAACTCATTTGTTATAATTCAGAACCCTTAATTGCCTATTTTAGTTTTTAACAGCTGCGTTGTTGCCTGTTTTCTTAACCAACAATGACTTAATAATGAGGTGCAAATTACAAAAGAGCCACCAGCTCCATGCTTCCATTTAAACTTGTTTACATGGATCATGAAATATGCATAATGTTCTCAGAAATTGTAGTAACTACAATGTGATAAAGATTTGTCTTGGAAGAATGGAAGTACTAACAAGCCATGTATGTTCATTACCCGCCAAGCCTGGCTTCTAATTACAAAACAAGGCATAAATCAGTGTAATGCAGGGGTACCCACACTTTTTCGGATTGCGAGCTACTTTTGAAATGACCAGGTCGAAATTATCGTACATTTATATATATATATATACACACACACACATACACACTGAGTATACTTTATACATAAAATATATGTTGTTGTACCTTGCATAACTGAATAACCTTTACGGCACAATAACAATTCAATACATTTATGGTCACTACAGTATTTGGATTGAATAACCTTAATGTGGGAAAAGGCTGACTCGCATAAATAAGTAGAGCTGAATAATGCAGTCAAGGAGCTTTTGAATTCAGCCGAGTGAAAAATGACGGCTGTCCGATTAACTGCGATTTTAGTTCTCTCTCCTTTTCTTTCTCAGATCGCTTTTCGGAAGGAAGTCAGTTTCGTAGTTTTTATGAACAGTTCGAAAGTGTCTTTCCACATTTTCCTTCTTTGGAATAGCAATGATAGATTGACAGATCAGACAAACGCACTTCGATTGTGATATTGTGAGAAAAAAATCATCTTCCAATTCCACATGCAGCCCATACCCTCCCCAAACAATTTTTTTTAAATCCCTTCTTTAGTCGATATAATTTGGAAGGCTAACTAGACCACTTAGATAGCCGGAGTTTTGCAGTAGCTAGCGCGTTTGATCGTGCGTGCTGGATGACTAGTGTGTTAAAATTAAAGAGATCTAAAACTGGCCGCCCTGTATATCAATCAAGTTGCAAATGCCATAGGGAGGATATATGATAGACTAACGTTTAAAAAAAATTTTTTTGCAATGTAACGCGATCTACCTGCATTATCTTTGCGATCTATCGGTCGATCGCGATCGACGCATTGAGCACCCCTAATGTAGATAATCAGTGTAGTATGAGATTTGCTTCTGATCGCATCTTTCAGATCGTATGAAAGATCTTGGGTAAATACATCTGCCTTGTTTCCAATAATAACTCTAATACTTAGCAGTTGTGTGATATGTTAACATTTAAATTTCAATAAATTGTACAAGTGCATCTCCTCCATTGAGTTTATTATACTTGATCTTCATTTCCACATTACTGTAATTAGTATTGTCAAAATTCAGAAGAACTGTACTGATAAATCTCTCGATGTAATTATGTATTCATGCCACTAGATGGAGTACTGCGTTAACTGATAATATTTTGTTTCATTGTCGTATAGATTTTCTTCTCTTTAAAAACCACACACACCACTGCTCTTTTTAACACCTTTTAATTTTCCATAATCAGGTATTTGCATGTGTTTATTATACTACAGTATATATTTTTGGTATTAGATTCTGCCAAGGTTTCCTTTAAGGAAAAGTAACATTGTAGGAAAAGTTAAATTTGTAGATGACAACATTCTTTTAGGTCTCATTATCACTTACGATAAGTCTGTGTACAACTGGTAACAGAACTGGTTAAATGGTATAGCTCTGATAATCTGGAATTTTATTTTTTTTTTTCTGTACTCCTGGTCATCTGACCTTATCATCATTCTCATCATTAGCAAATAACAATACAATATAATAGTCTACTAATTATACATCTATTTTATGTAAGGCTGTAAGGATTTATTTTTTGCTGTTTATTCAGTATTTTTCTTAATTTAATTTGTTTTCCTTTTCTTGTAACTTATTTAGACATCTTGTAAAGCATTATGAACTGTTGATTTTATAAATGTTGTTGTTTTTAAACATCTACAAAACAGACAAGTTGGTTTTGAACATACAACAAGATAAAAGCTCATATCTTATACACCAAGTTTCATAATATAGAGGTAATATAGAGGTAATAAGGATATTAAAGTTCCTAAACACCACCACTGGTGGTGTGCTATCCAGAATGAACTTGTCCAGGCTGTTGGTAAGGCTGTCCTCCTTGCATTGCAAGCCATCTTTGTTTCCCTTTGGGAGACAGGCATCATCCCAAATGACTGGAAAACAGGACTTATCACCCCTATCTGGAAAAGGAAGGGTGGTCTCCTTTATTGAAGCAACTACAGGAGGATAACACTGCTCTTGGAGCCGGGTAAGGTTGTTGTTGTCCTCAATAGGCACCATGATCACTTACTCACCTACCAGCGACCAGAGCAGTCTGGTTTTACACCTAAGAAGTATAACATCGGCCACATCTTGGCACTGAGGGTTCTCATGGAGTGCAAACGCAAATATCGTCAGATTTTCCTTGCAGCCTTTGTTGATTTTCATTAAGCGTTTGACTCAGTGGATTGAACTGCTCTGTGGGGCATCTTGAGACTTTGTGGGATCCCCTCTAAGTTGCTAGATATCATGGACAGTCTGTATACTGGTACTGTCAGTGCTGTACAGAGTGGAGGTAGAGCCTCTGCATTTTTCTCAGTTGATACTGGGGTTCAGCAGGGAGTGTTCTTGCTCCTACTCCGTTCAGTGCTTGTATGGACCAGGTGATGGGCAGGGTAATGGGGTTGAGCGGCTGTGGGGCATCTGTTATTGAAGAAAGATTCACTGATCTTGCCTGTTGACAATATTGTGATCTTTGCAGAGTCAATGGATGCTCTGGTTCGGGCTTTAGAGAGACTGAGTAAGGAGTCTGAGTGTCTGGGATTGCAAATGTCCTGGAAAAAAACCAAGGTCCAGGTTTTGAATGATATTTTAGGCATTGTTATCAACAGTGTGTCTGTCTGCATAGAGAATGTTGTGGAGAGAGGTTTACTTACCTCGTCAGCGACATTCATGTCTCTGGTGATTCTTCTATGAAGTCAGTAGATAGATTGAGAGAGCATATGGGGTCAGGAGGTCACTGGAAAAGGGTATGTGGTGCTTCTGATATCATTGGAAAAGAACTAAGGTCCAGGTTTTTAAAGTCCTGGTGCTTCCTGTTTTGCAATATGGTTGCGAGACATTGACATTAGCCAGTGACCTGAGAATGGACTCATTCTATACTGTGTCTCTTGGGAGAATCCTTGGATACTGCTTGTTTGACTTTGTGTCGAATGAGCGGTTGCTCTTGGAGTCCCAAATGAGGCACATTACCTGCATTTATGAGGGAACGTCAGTTATGGCACTATGGCTATGTGACACATTTCCCTAAAGGTGATCCAGCTCACAGGATCCCCACTGCTGAGGACCTGAGCGGCTGAATCAGAGGACACTCACGTATTACTTGGCTGTGGAAGGTCGCTTCCAGAGGGTGGGACTGGACTGCATGTCTGCCTGGGGGTTGCCAACCAGGATCCTAAACTGTTCCATTGTGTGGTAGGTGTTGCAATGTGCTGTACCAGTGCTTGCTCCCCAATCTGACCTGACCTGAACACCACCAGTTCTAGTACTGTAACACAGGAAACCACCCCATCAGCTTGGTTAAGAAAGCAATTTAGATTTCCAAGAGCTATTTGTTGGAGCTATGTGCTGAACTGAGGCTGGCTTTACAAAGGCAGACTTTGAGAAACTGTGCTCTACCTGCTCCTTTGCAAGTTCTGTCCACTCTCAGGATTTTAGCCACAGGAGCTTCTCATCGTGAGCTGATTGACCAAATGCATATTTCTCAGTCATCACTGACTTACGCCATGCCAGCTGTATGGGATGATATTATCCGCTTTTCATTCATATATATAGGTTTTCCTTACACTGTGGTTGAAAGGAAAAACATCAAAGCACAACTTACAGCAACATCCGGTTTTCCAAATGTAATCGGAGTGATCAACTGCACACACATTACTATAAAGGGGCCTACATAGAATTAATTTGCTTATGAAAATAGAAAGCATTTCATGTCCATTAATGTGTAAATTAATTGTGATGTGCAAATGTGTTTCTCCCATAATTACAGCAGCTATATGATCAAACGACGTGAGTCCCAGCATTCTGCTACTACCTCCAGTGGTGTTGACACTCAGACGATGGGTTGCAACTTGCCTTTTCATGTCGATGTTGATATTTGAGCACTTCTTTTTCATTTCAGGCACTGTGTGACTTTCTGAACTTGAACTTTTTGGAGCCTCTGCCACACTGTGCCACTCCATCAATTTCCTTTTGTTGTTATACTACTGTTTAAGCCACCAAACAATAGATTTCTCTTTGAATCCACTTCACTAAGCAGGACCTCCATTTTGTATTTGTTGAAATTCTCCTTTTTTACACATACTTTTGCCATTGTCTGTTAGCAAAACAATGAACGGAAGAGGCTATTTATATTGATTTGCATATTCAAATAGGCAAAAATTCTGGAAGGAGTCAGGGTGGGGCTCTAGCCTCATTCAAGTACTTTAAAAAATCATGTTGATTAAGAATTATAAAGAGAAGGTGTGTAGAACTTTGCTTATGCACAGTTTTATGCATCTGATTTTTTTGTGTGTACGCACATTTCTAGTTTTGTCCATACAGTCAGTCAGTCATTGTCCAACTCGCTACATCCTAACACAGGATCACAGGGGTCCACTGGAGCCAATCCAAACCAGCACAGGGCACAAGGCAGGAACAAACCCGGGCAGGGCACCAGCCCACTGCAAGGCACACAAACAAACACACACACCAAGCATACACTAGGGACAATTTAGGATCACCAACGTACTTAATCTGCATGTATTTGGACTGTGTTAGACACGGGGAGAACATGCAAACTCCACACAGGGAGGACCCAGGAAACAAACTCAGTTGTCCGTACACCATGGCTTTATTGTAAATTCTATGCCAAATTCTATGCCAGGCGTTACTCTTACCAAAAGTTATTATAATATGACAAATCATAGGTAATTTCTGCAAAGAAATCCTCAAATGGAGGTGGAGGAGGAGGTTGGAAGCATGCACTGATATAGATGGCTTTCTTTAAACACCAAAAGTAATGTTTTGCCAACAGTTGTTTTGGTGCAGTTCACCATCAGAAAAAGGTGAATGTTTTAAAGACTGGAGCGAACAAAGGTATTACAAAATAACATTATAAAACCCACTTAATTAAATTCTGGATAATATGAAGATATCTTTCCAGTTAGCAATGGGTACAAGGTCTTCCATTAGGTGCATGTCTACTGTGAGACCTACTAACACACACATCCAAACAGACCACCAATCAACCTAATATGAATTTCTTTGGGAAGGAGGGAAGAAAACTGGAATACACATGAAACAACCCCATCTGATATTTGGAGAAGTTGCACATTTTATTCGAAAGCAATTAGCACAAAACCCTTTAAAGGCACTAGAGCGAATCACAGTGCCCTTGTGCTACCCAGAAAGACAAGGTGATTTAAAAAGAAAATCTTATATCACTTAAATAACATGCATATAAAAAGATGTATATTCATTCTAATTTGAGTTTTCATATATTTTGCTAATGTGTACTATTGTGAGTAAAGTCTCGCCAATGCTACTTTATATTTATACTAGCAACTTGGCGCGCGCTACGCTGCGCGTTGGATGACCACAGTTGAAGGACTCAATCGTAAGGACCTCTCGTCGGGTGTCTCATTGGCACGCTTTTGCCTCTTTCTTTCGAGATCACGGCGTAATCTGTCTTCTCTCTCTGTAGGGGTTTCTGTTGCCTTTCGTTGTACGGCAGAGACGCGTCGTTGAGCTAATCTGTGTGAATGCTGAGTGTCCGTTTCTTGCGAGCAAATGTCACGCCTTTGCCTCTTTGCATCGTGATCACGCTGTAATATGTCCTTTCTCGCAGCAGCAGGTTTAGTTGCGTTTCGTTTCGGCATTGTTCCGTCAGGTCTCCTCCGTACAAGTGCACAAGACGGAAAGGCATAGTGGGCATAGTGAAACACACGAATTGGTGACCAGGGGAACCATCCGACTCAGACGCGGGGCTCGAAATACTCAAGTGCACATGTTATTTATAATTAATTTTTTGTTATGAACTTCCCCAAAAGAGTTGATCCTTGTAAATAGTTAATAGTATATGAACAATATAATCTGATGTAGTACGGGTGTTAATTAGCATCACACCTCATAACCTGCATACACCGCGTGTTTGTCTGTAACGCCAGAAGCGCGGTGGATGCTGTAAGGGTAGGTTGTGGTTTCTGTTTCTTTCGTGATTTCATTTTATCGATTATTTAATAGGCAGAGGGGAGAAGACGTTAATGTGACGCTCTGTCTATTTATTTACTTTTGTTTTGAAAAGATTTTCGGGAACAGGAAAAATAAAAGCAAAGGGGAAAGAACGGAGGGGGGTAAGGAGGAATTCTGAGAGGGGACGGACTGGGGCTTTTCTACGGGGCGGCTATACAGCCGAAAGAAACGCGGACACATATATAGATTAATATCTGTTTAGAAAAGGGATGCTGGGAGCGTACTTCAGTAGTTCATATAGAGCATTGTGCAGGCATTTGGTAGACATAGCTACCTCCAAATATACACTCTGTATTGACACTCACTTGTCACTTTTTAAGTAGGTTTACCATGAAGCCAATTAGAGAGGTAATGGTATGAATGTTATCTTAAACATGTGAAAAGGTCACTTGACAGTCTTTTAATAATTCTAAAATTTACTTTGCAGTCTTCAGAACTCATAATTACACACAGAAATTTGACATGCATAGTAAAAATATTTGTACAAAAAAAGTTGTGACAGTATGTAAAGTGCCAATAAAAACAGAAAGTGGTTATTTCTTAATCTCTTTGTATAAAATTTAAAACTGTACGAAAACAAGGATTGTAATTTTTTTTTCTAATAGCCACATTCTTGTTATGATTTATTTATTTATTGCAAGTACAAACTCATTACATGTTTGGTTTTTGAAGCACATTCCAAAACAGTTGAGATGGGGTAATATAAGACTTCGAACATTGTGGTATGTCTGAGAAATGTCCTGAAGAGCTGAGAACTGAATGAGATATCTATAATAATAGATGAATTATTCTAAATAAGAAACGAATCTTTAGATCAACTTCCAGAATACATGATCAAATCTGATTTATAAATAAAAATGCTCTTCAATTCACTAGAAGAGGAATGTAGAAAATTGCTGAGTGGTACAGACAATATTAATTATATTATAGTGCGCATTTAATCACTTTCTTTGGATGATACGGCATAATAAAAAGAAAATTGATTCATGGTCGCTGCAAACATTTTGTTTTAGCTGCACTTTCAGCAGCTTAAATATGTCATATCAGATCTGTCAGACATATTTATAAACTTTAGCTAGAAGTCACTGATCTATGATTATGCAAGTATGGCCATGTCAGCTCTACTTAAACCATCAAGTCTCTTCAATTAAATTTTGTGTAGTTAGTGGCAGGACTTGCTGTTGTCCAAATTATAACTGAGTATGCATGCTGTTGTCCCACCTTAATCCCCCTTGACTATAACTCGGTGTTATTTTTATGTAGTACCTTTAACACGCACAACACCACAGGATTCCTTACAAAAGTAAATTGTTGCAATAAAATAAAAAATAGTAAAGAAATTCTTTTCACTTCCTAAGACTAAATAATATATCACATAGCAATGATTTTAAAGATTTTTTGGCAAATATACTAAATAGCAAAAAATACTACTCAATAAAATAAACCACTACAAAACTATCAAAAATTGGATTTATAATCTCTAGAAAGTCTCCAGTGAAGAAAAGCAGAAGCCATCAGCTCACTCGCTATAGCAGTGCAATGTTCTTTTTTACAGCAACAAAATCATTGGTTAAAATTTTTTTATTTAGATATTTTCTTTGTTCTATTTAAATTTTTGAAAAGTAAACCCAAAACTTAGAAGCAGAGAATATTGTTTTCTTTACTTCATTTGGGAGTGAAATTGGGTTAAAAAAATGTCAGTCGTGCCATCCAGCCTAAGACCAGCATTGCAGCTCTAATTAGTTAAGAGTGTGGATAGCACAAGCACATCATTTCAAGAATAAAGCAGGCTCATAATAATGACCTTCTTCTGAATTTGTATTTTCTCGTAAACTCAGTAATAGGCATTGATTAAATATGTTTTTAAATTTTGACGATTTCAGGAAGACTTAAGGCTTACCTAGGACATCATGAACTCCAGTAAAAGCCCAGGTGTTCTGCACCTTGCTCAGGATGCCAAGAAGAAAAAAAATATACTAAACAAGATAATTGCTACAGTTATTCATAAAATGACAGAGAAAAGCAATGTACAGTGCATCCGGAAAGTATTCACAGCACATCACTTTTTCCACATTTTCTTATGTTACAGCCATACTCCAAAATGGATTAAATACATTTTTTTTTCTTGGAATTCTACACACAACACCCCATAATGACAACATGAAAAAAAGTTTACTTGAGGTTTTTGCAAATTTATTAAAAATAAAAAAACTGAGAAATCACATGTACATAAGTATTCACAGCCTTTGCTCAATACTTTGTTGATGCACCTTTGGCAGCAATTACAGCCTCAAGTCTTTTTGAATATGATGCCACAAGCTTGGCACACCTGTCCTTGGCCAGTTTGACCCATTCCTCTTTGCAGCACATCTCAAGCTCCATTAGGTTGGATGGGAAGCGTCGGTGCACAGCCATTTTAAGATCTCTCCAGAGATATTTAATCGGATTCAAGTCTGGGCTCTTGCTAGGTCACTCAAGGACATTCACAGAGATGTCCTGAAGCCACTCCTTTGATATCTTGGCTGTGTGCTTAGGGTCGTTGTCCTGCTGAAAGATGAACCGTCGCCCCAGTCTGAGGTCAAGAGCACTCTGGAGAAGTTTTTCATCCAGGATGTCTCTGTACATTGCTGCAGTCATCTTTCTCTTTATCCTGACTAGTCTCCCAGTTCCTGCCGCTGAAAAACATCCCCAAAGCATAATGCTGCCACTACCATGCTTCACTGTAGGGATGCTGTTGGACTGGTGATGAGCGGTGCCTGGTTTCCTCCAAACGTGACCAGGCATTCACACCAAAGAGTTCAATCTTTGTCTCATCAGACCTGAGAATTTTGTTTCTCATGGTCTGAGAGTCATACAGGTGCCTTTTGGCAAACTCCAGGCGGGCAGCCATGTGCCTTTTACTAAGGAGTGGCTTCCGTCTGGCCACTCTACCATACAGGCCTGATTGGCAGATTGCTGCAAAGATGGTTGTCCTTCTGGAAGGTTCTCCTCTCTACACAGAGGACCTCTGGAGCTCTAACAGAGTGACCATCGGGTTCTTGGTCACCTCCCTGACTAAGGCCCTTCTCCCCCGATTGCTCAGTTTAGATGGCCGGCCAGCTCAAGGAATAGTCCTGGTGGTTTCGAACTTCTTCCGCTTATGAATGATGGAGGCCGCTGTGCTCATTGGGACCTTCAAAGCAGCAGAAATCTTTCTGTAACCTTCCCCAGATTTGTGCCTCGAGACAATCCTGTCTCAGAGGTCTACAGACAATTCCTTTGACTTCATGCTTGGTTTGTGCTCTGACATGAACTGTCAACTCTGAAACCTTCTATAGACAGGTGTGTGCCTTTCCAAATCATGTCCAATCAACTGAATTTGCCACAGGTGGACTCCAATTAAGCTGCAGAAACATCTCAAGGATGATCAGGGGAAACAGGATGCACCTGAGCTCAATTTTGAGCTTCATGGCAAAGGCTGTGAATACTTATGCACATGTGATTTCTCAGGTTTTTTTTTATTTTTTTTAATAAATTTGCAAAAACCTCAAGTAAAGTTTTTTCACGTTGTCATTATGGGGTGTTGTGTGTAGAATTCTGAGGAAAAAAACAAATTTAATCCATTTTGGAATAAGGTTGTAACACAACAAAATGTGGAAAAAGTGATTAACTGTGAATACTTTCCGGATGCACTGTATACAATCTGGCAGCCATGTGGTATACGAAAACCTTAATTTAGGTATTGACTCCTAAGGGCTTCTCTAGTACTGATATGTAAATCATTCTAAAGTATAGGTGCCCTGTAGCCAAAGACTCTTCCTCCTGTAGTAGTTTTATTTACTCATGGACTTCTAAGCAGGGCTGCATCTTGAGATATCAGTGTATGCTCTGGAGTGTAAATTCTGGAAGATATATCGATCCTAAACCATTATGTTTATATCAGAAAAGAAGAGTTTTATTGACACTCATCTATAATGGAACCAGTCCTGAGTTGGATAAGTGCACTGCTGGTTTGACTTACATAAACATCTACCACAACACTTACCCTAGGAAGTTTAACATCGACTGCCAATCTAACTGCGTGACACTGAAATGCATAAAGAAATCATAGATCCAAGAGTAAGTGCAAGAAGGAAGAAAACAAATTGCTTGTGTTTTTGTGTTAGTCACCTTGGGTAAAGGCAATTGATAAATGGTATAAACTAAAAAGTCCATCCATCCATTATCCAATCCACTGTATCCTAACATAGGAGTCTGCTGGAGCCAATCCCAGCCAGCACAGGGTGCAAGGCACGAACAAACCCTGGGCAGAGCGCCAGCCCACTGCAGGGCACACACACACACACACACATCAAACACAATTCAGAATCGCCAATGCACCTAACCAGCATGTCTTTGGACTGTGGAAGGAAACCGGTGCACCTGGAGGAAACCCATGAAGACACGGGGAGAACATGAAAACTCTACGCAGGGAGGACCCAGGAAGCGAACCCAGGTCTCCTTACTGCAAGGCAGCAGTGCTATCACTGCACCACCATGCTGCCAAAGTAAAAAGTGATTAACATTTTTCCAATTGTCTGTATGCTTGCATATGTTTCCTTATGAATTTAGCAAAACCATTTGTGGACTAAAAAAAGTATACAAAGAATTAATTAAAAAGGTTGGCTTTTCTTTCCTTCTTGACGTGCACGGTTTTCAGATATGCTATTTGAAGAGTTTAGGTAACAATCAATCTGATTTAGGCCAAACCTAATCAGCCTAAATAAGACTGACCCTTAACCCTTACCATCAGGGTGATGCTCCAGAGGTATACTACGCCTGCAATATGTCAAGATTAATATTTTGTTGCCATTAAAGGATAATGCAGACTTGCAGCACTATCTGCAGTTTATTTTGGCTTTCTAATTGATTTTTTTTGCTGTATTTTCATCTGCATCATTGATTCAGCTTATGTTTGCATTTTTTGAGCTATCATTAGTTGTTCTGAGCATACTGAGCCACAGCAGAAGAAGTGGGTAGAGGTAATGAGAGGGAGGTAGAAGAGCAGCTACAGTATCTATGATGTTAATTAATTAACTTGCCTCTGTTGAAGTTCATATTAAAACAAAAAGCATGGGGTGGCCACTGACAAAAATTAGTACTCTTATGAAATCATGGGGGTAAAATTGGCTGACCAGATTTATATTCTTCTGCGGTGGGTTGGCACCCTGCCCAAGATTGATTCCTGCCTTGTGCCCTGTGTTGGCTGGGATTGGCTCCAGCAGACCCCCGGTTAGAAAATGGATGGATGGATGGATTTATATTCTTGCAAAATGGAACACAACTGCTTAATCCAGTGAGTGTACTACACATCTTATGAAAATGTATATTAAATCAAAGAGTGGAGGAGTAATGATCCACCAAGAAGTTTCTTGTGCATTTATTACTGGGACAGTTTGTTAAATATTGGGATGCAACGTACAAAAACAGGAAGCGATGCATATAAATGGGGATGTCCTGGAAAAAACAGAACATCTTGTCACCATAACATAAAACAATTTTACTTAACTTCTTTGGCAAATGCATTGTCAGGCTTTCTTGATGTTTTGATTTGCAGATGCAAGCTACCGGGAGGCTCGTGTCTGTAAAATAGGCTACTTAGTGCAGCATGTTGAGATCAGAGTCACAAATCATGAGGAGGAGAAAATGTTGCAAAAGCAAATTAGAGGAGTACAATTAAATGTTCTTTAGCTAGATAGTGTGTAATCTAAAAGTCACATGGAATTATTTTTAAGTAAAGACATCTTGCCTGAAGAAGGGGCCTGAGTTGACTCGAAAGCTTGCATATTGTCATTTTTTTAGTTAGCCAATAAAAGGTGTCATTTTGCTTAGCTTTTCTCTAAGTAAAGACATATATTGAGAAGTAAGTCATTATATGAACTAAGGAGTGTACACTGTCAGTAGGCAGCAATGCTACAAAAAGGACTGTCCATATGTTTTGCGTAGCTGGTTGTTCACACTAATATCATTGTTGGCCAAGAAAGGAGTCATGGTTTAGTATTTATATCTCTTTTTTTTTGCATATCCTTTGGGGAATCAGGTTGTACTCTGGCAATAGGAGTCACAACTTAGCAACCAGCCATTAATGGGTTACCAGAACATTAAATGGAACCTTTAAGTAAACAGTTTGTGACCAAAAGGAGGAACTGTTGAGCAGACCATAAAATCAAAAGAAGTCTAGGGATGTTGAAAAGGGTCATCTATTATCCAATAAATGCAAAAAAAACAAGAGTTAAAAAAAATGTTATATTTTAAATTAATGTATTTTCATTTTTTATTTGGGTCTTTCTGTTTTTGAAGTTACAGTTTCTGCATATTTAGTGGAAGAAAGCATAATATTTCAATGGTCCATCTTGTTATGCAGCACTAGTGTAGCCTGTGTAATTTAATTAAAATGAATCTCTTTCTACTAATTTAATTAGAAGCACAGCATATACAACTATTGCCTCACAGATCCAACATCTGGGGTTCAACTTCCCTTCCAGTTGTTGACTGTATTGAGTTTGCATGTTCTCCCTGTATCTATGTGGAGTTTCCTCCAACATCCCCAAATATGTACTTGGTTAGGTTATTTGAAAATCCCATATTGGCTGTGTGCAATTGTTAGGGTAGATGTGTGCGTCATACAGACTCCAGCCAACTCTGAATTAGTATAAGTGGGATAAAGAATGCTATATGACATATAAAAAAGTACATATATTAAATTAAAGAAATCTTTTTAAATTTGATGTGAACATGATAATGAAATTGTTTGCTCAAACGTGACCATAAATTTTGAATGGACAGATGAAAATAATGTCAGGGGCTGGTCAATGTTTAGGCCAGCAGATGAAATTTTAAACAGCATTACAGAATAATTGCAAAGTATATAATCTTAGGTGTTTTTAATACATTTTCAATATTTTTTCAAACTGCATGGGCCCTTATTCAAAATTCTTTTAAACCAGTGAACTGGATAAAATAAATATATACAGTATATATACATAAAGATGTGATAAGGGTAGTCTTCTAACTCTTGTGGTCTGTAATGGGCATCTTCAAGCCCTAAAACTCCAGACACAACTCTAATTCCTATTCCTTTTCCTTTAATCCTTTTCCACTCTCCTCCTGACTCTAATTCTCAGACTGAGTTGAGATAAAGTCATTTATTCTGTTCCAGGGAGTACTTTTGGTTCCAAAGCATTGAATGATAGAAACACTTCCAGGTCAGTTGGAAGCACCCAGAGGTGTGACCAGAACATCATGTGTGGGTGGGCATTTGGCTTGTCGGGGGGTGGGATAGGGCAAAAAATATCCATTCATCCCCATTTTTGTAGGGGGTTAAATAATAATAACAACATAGTTTTATATAACATATACAAGCAGAAATTGTGGCATAAATCATAACCTATTGTTTAATAAAATTAACAGCGGCAATGGAACTTGTATTATTATTCTTTGTGAACAAATATAGAATTACATCTACAAGGTAAATATCAATAAAGTCAAATGTATACAACATATGAGAGCAAGAACAGAAACGTGGCTCATTGTAGTCATTAGGGAGGCTATAGGATATCAGTTTCCAGTGTTTAACCTGGATATTATCTACAGGACCAGTCTGCGATTACTCTTGGCAAATTCTGGAATAAATTCATTCATGTCTACATTTTCTGCGATGTTCTTCTCATGTGCCAGAATGACTAAATTTCTCTACCTTCAATGCAGCATTGTTCGGCGGAGTGGAGTGACAATGCGGTTCAAAGTAGAGAAAGAGCTATTGCATGCAGCTGAAGACACACCAATGATGAGTGCTGTGACATATAGCAAATGCAGCATAGGGAAGGCCTTTTTGTACTGCTGAATGCATTTGCACACTTCAGAGAGATTAGCATCAGCTGGCAGTTTATTGATCAACATTGCTTTTGCCACAGCAATTTCATTTTGCAAGCTCATGCTGTTTTGCTCTGTGCCTGCAAGTGCCTGAAGTGGTTTCAGGAGAGAATGATCAAGAAATAATTCTGATTTTGGCAGGAGAAGCACTGTAGCCCTCAATAATTTAACATTTCTCTAACAGAATCTTGTCTCCATTTCCACAATAGCTCCATCAAGAATGCTGAACATAGCCCTTTTAAAAGTCTGATTAGGAGCAATTTGTTCATCAGAGTCACCATGCCCAAGTGTAGACATGGCAATACAGGTACTATCATCAAGCTGTGAATTCACTTTCTGTTTCCTTTTGAGCGAATTGGTAGGCCTACTTTCACACTGAGAGAAATGCTCCTCCCAGAATGAGTCGCATCTCATCTCCTTCAGTGTGGCCAGTGAAGCTGTCACCACCTCCCCAGCAGTGCACAAATCCACTGCATGTGCCTGTAGAATTGCATTGGCTGGTTTCAGCACACCAAGCACATGAAGGAGGAATTTTCCTGTATTGAAGAAATTCTGCTTTTTTAATTGGGTCAAAAGACCACATGCCTCTATGCAAATGTCAAAGAGGCAGTGTCAGCCTCTGCTACCTCTGAGAGAAGCCCCTTATAGCTTCCTCATTGTTGACAATGGACTTTGTGACATCATAATGACTGGTCCATCGTATTTCTAGAAGTCTTTTCAGTGTGGGTGTATTGTATGTGTGTGAAACATAATGTCTGTGACAAAATGTGTTCAATGAATTTGACCAGTCAAAGAACTTCTTAGCCAGAGGTTCTGATTCCATTGCATGTATCACTGCTAAATGGAGCTGGTGGTTGTAGCAGTGTACATATGGAATGTACTTACCAACTTTGTTTTGTAACAAAGCCTGGACACCACCCCTTGCCCCAGACATGACAGAAGCACCATCAAAACACTGACACACTAAATTGTCTGGGCTGTAACCTAGCTCAGAGAGATGTGACAGAATTTGGTTACAAATATATTCAGCATCAAGCTGATTCAGTTCAATTAAGCCAATCAGGTGTTCTTCAGGGATGGAGTTCTGGACAAATCTAATCACTACAGACAAATTCTCAATGTTACAGCGATCCCTGGTACCATCACTTTTAATGCAAAGTCCAGGAGAGTCAGCTTTTTCATATTTGGTCCTGATATCTTTTACCACCATTTTGGCAAGAGTCTCAATTATTTCATTTTGAATTACATTGGATGTGTATTTTGCATTGTCTGGGATGTATTTTACAATTTCTGCAAGTTTGGCATCTTTTTTGATTGTGTAATCAAAGAACTTAAGGAAAAGTTCCTCCTCCCCACCTTCGTGATTGTGACCAGCAGAGCCAGTTCATTGACTGCAAGGAACTGAACGGCCTCCCCAATGCTTTTCACATAATATCTATTCTTTTGTATCTGGGTTGGACCCAGTAGTTGAACTATGCTTTCACCCGACTCTGCCCGGCTCCGATACTCTTGCTATGCAGACATGGCTCTGACGTGCGGGATACTAGACGCCTGTTTGTGGAAGCCGCCACCGTCTTTTTCTAGAGCTTTTTTCCAATTAGTGTAGCCGTGTTTGGTGAATATGTCCTCGCGGTCCGAATTGGAAACACTAAATTTGCGGCAGGCAAAGCAAAAGCTGGCATCACGGACAACAGAATATTCAAGCCATGGTCGAGACTGATACCAGCTTGCACTAAAACATCTGAGTGTCTTTCCGAATGCGCGCTTGGGATAATTAATTAAAATAGGCTGGGATGGGCTATCCATATTTAAGTCAGGCAGGCCGGACTGTATATTTTGTTGAAGGCAGAGGTTTGGAGTACCCGACACGGGCGCAGAGCTGGAGGATTGTGTAGGCTTATCTACATCTTTTGGAGTTTCATTTCCCGACGTGGGTGCGCTGTGCTCCGTGTTGGTAAGCAGCGGTGCTGGGATCAACCGTGGAGCCAGCAGCTTGCGGAGGAACAGAGGTTGAAGATGTCTGCTTTTTAATAAGCCACCACTGTATGCATAGCCTTTGGTGTTACCAACCAGAAAATAAAAGAAGAATGGAACGTATACGCTGTTTTAATTAAAGAATGCGGTCAACAGGTTCAAAACGTGCTGCAAAATGTGCGGCGAAGTAAACTGTGAGCAGCATGGTGCCTGTCTAATTGGAACTCAGTTTTGAAAATCAAATGTTATTCTTCTTCAGAGTTTTCATTGAACAGACAGAACATTTCGCAGGGTGGGCACGGCTTGTCTCTGGGGGGGCAGTGCCCACCCCAGCCCCCACGTGGTTACGCCTCCGGAAGCACCCCAAAGCAGGGGTAGCCATCTTTTGATGGCTTATCCAGGTCTTTGATCTTATCCAGGTACCCCAACATTGCTGCCGATCAGGAAAACAGCTCCTAATATGCCCTGCAGGTGTACAAATGTTAGAACCACTGGAGGGTTGCTGCCACCCACTGTAGAAAGTGAATATATGGCCCCGAGAGGCAGTCTCTCTCTGTCCTTCTGTTATTATACCTTCCAGGCAGAGAATGTACTAACAACCAACCAGGCTGGAAGTTTGTCCATCTACATCGTTCCATAAGGTTCTCCTAGGCAGGTAAGGAAGGATCCATCCATTCTGGTTGGGATAGCAGCCAACTTTTGTCATCTGTTGCATTCTCAAATTCAAAAGATGCACTCACATTATATTCATACCGTTACAGTGAAGTCTACAGAACTCATGTACCAGCCACAGATGTCTACGTTCACCCTTGACTTCCACCTTGTTAATGATGAATGGAGATTCAGGAATGAGAGATCACAATGTTCACAATATGAGGAAATTATTTTCTACATCTAGAAAAAGTGTTGTTAAATAAATAAGATATTTATATTATTTTCGCATAGGTGTTAGCTGAAGTGCAATTTAGTAGAACTAGACACAGTTTCCTTAACATGCATATTTAATAAACAAAAATGTCTGAGTTAGGTAACTACACTCCCTCCTTTTTTAAATAACAAACAGTCAATAAATTGTTTTCAACAATGACCACAACTTTTTCCCATGTAGCATGATACCCAAAGCTTGCTAAAAGGAAAATCCATATTAACAAAATATGTTATACCCAATTGTGAACCTAATTCTAGTTCTGTAAGATATTGCACACATCCTTACAAAACATCCTGTTGTACTCATTGAGAGTAATATTATTTTCCTCACAGGATGTTAAAGCTCAATAATAACTGACTTAATCACTGATAGAAAACAGGAAGACATTCACATAAAAAAAAGAAACAAACGACTCAAATCCTCTTTATCAGCCTGTAGTTTCCTGTCCTATTTATATCAATTTTGACTACTCCCATTCCTACATTTTTGCAAGTGTGTATATTTTATTTTGTTTATGGGAAACTATAATTTTAGTATATCCTACCTTAACTACATTATGTAAAGTATTTTACTCTTAACATTGATTAAAACTAGCAACTTGAAAGTAAGTTTGATTGTTTGACATGCAGATTCAGAAAAAAACACTCATTGACAGATACAGCTGGAGTATTAATCTTAAATATTCTGTTAATAAAACTGTTTCCTTTGTTCTATTTCCAAACAACATCAAGGAAAAATAAGCAGAAAGATAAGCAGGCAATGCATCTCATGAAATAAGGTATCAGTTTAATTTATTTTTGTACAGAACACTTTCCATTTATTGCAATGTTTATATATACTGTATATATATATATATATATATATATATATATATATATATATATATATATATATATACAGATTAAAAAGAGCAAAAAAAATCTATTAACACAAAAACACCATTGTGAATAAAAATGTCTAGCAATATATATGTACCTTGTACGTAAATATAAATAAATATAAATATTTCAATATTTGTTGTTGTTCAAGTTGAATAAAGCTGCTTTTCCTAAAATCCTTTGACTCAGCCTCGTCTTTTGGGTACAAGACAGTGACTCATGTGTCACATGGTACCAAGAGTGGGATCTTGCACCGATGAAACCCCAAGAGGCACATAACATCCCAGTGGAGCAAGATGAGGCTCCTGCGGGTGCTCCTGTCTTTATGCAACCCAAGGATGCGCTGGTGAAGATGACTCCCTTGGATGACCCAGAGTGTTTCCTATTCTGCTTTGAGCGCATTGCAACACTAATGCACAAGGACAGGGAACACTGGGAAGCTATTGTGGCCCCATTTTTAACTGGAGGAGCCCTCCAGGTCATGCAAAACCTCCCCCCTGAAAGGCTCAATGATTATGATTTCCTGAAGCAGCAAATCCTCCTCTGCACAGCTTTGAGCTTGGTGGCTAAGGGGCACTCGTTTCATCTGTGGTGCATTGACGTGGACCAGCCTATATGAGGACAGGTTCAGGACTAAGTGGACCTGATTCAAAGCTGGTTCCATGGGGACACCTTCGAGCACATCATAGAGAAGCTTGCTGTTGATGTAGTCCTGTCAGGAATAGACAAGAACCCTTGTGATTAGAGCCTCCAGAACAACATTCATTTTTCTGTTAGACCTGACCTGCAAACTGCGGGTCACCCAAGCCACGTGGAAGCAGAGGGGCTACCTGGGCTTGGTCCCAACTTCAATCAAACCAGCACAGGCTCCTAGGGTCTCAGAGAAACCATGGGTTAAAGACGCCATCGTAGGAACTCTGTAGTGGGGAGCACAGATGCTTTTACCGTTATCAACTGGGACATCAGGCTTGGGACTGCCTCCTCCCACCTGCACAAACCATGGACATTGGTCTGGCTCAGGTATGTGGCTCACAAGTTTCCCCCAAGATGCTAATCAGGGACAATTTTAAGGTCTCTATTAAGTGGGCAGGATGTGAAATCCTGGCGCTGTTGGACTCTGGTAGCGACCTCTGTGTAGTTCGCTGTGACTTGCTCTGGCAGTCCCCTTATAGGACCACAGACCTATGTTAAACGTTAGGGGACGTTAAAACATTTGAAACTATCGTACTCCCATTGAAATTTAAAGGGAAGAACTTTAAGGTTTGGACTGGGATATCAGGCACTTCACGCTGGCCTCTTTTAATAGGAAAGAGGAATGCCTTTTTCCCACAGTGTGCCTCCCTTTATAGTAGATAGAGAGGGGATTGCCATAGACAACGGCAATCAAGGAGCTGGGTTTGAAATTGTATTTGAGTTATCCACTGAGGTGGGAGATGAATCCTCAGGTGAAGACGCAACACACCTGGTGGACTTTACCCCCCCGATTGTTCATGCTGGCAACCTCCCCAGAGCGGACACCCACTACAGACCCTGGCGAAGTAGCAGGGAGGGGTGAGCACAATGCTGCATCGGGTACAGAGGAAGCAGAGGCTACCACTCAGACAGAGTTTGTCCTCCTGCAACAAGCTGACAGCAACCTAGATTTTGCATTCAAATAAGCCTATGTTGTGAATGACTCTTACTATCTGGAGAGGGAAGACCTGAACTTTCAAACACCACACTTTTTAATTAATGATGGTTTATTGTATCAGGTGATTTCTGATTGCATGGAGAGTTGCTGACCTATTCTGGGGGAATTTTCAAGTGGTGGAAGGAATGTTTTTAGGAACTCCTCAATCCACTGGACATACTTTCTGCCCGAAGGTGTCATTTTACATGTCCAGAGGGTGGAATCCCATCACTATTGCCAAAATCACTATGGTGGTCCAAAGGCTCCATGGTGGTAAGGCTGCTGTAGTGAATTAGATGCAACCTGAGATATTGAAAATGCTGGACATTGTTGGGATAGTATGGTTAATGCATCCATTCAGTGCCGCATGGAAGGTGGGTAAATCACCCTTGGAATGGCAGACTTGTGTGGTGGTACCCATATTTAAGAAAGATGACCGGAGGGTGTGTTCCAACTACAGAGGAATTGCACTCCCAGATAAGACCTATGAAAGTGTGCTGGAGGGAAGACTTGGTCAAATGGTTGAGTCAAATATATAGGAGGAACAAATGTGGATTCTGTCCTGGCCATGGAAGAGTAGAGCAGCTCTTTTCCCTGGCGCAACTGCTAGAGGGTGCATGGGAATGTGTTAAGCCAATCTTCATGTGCTTTGTTGATTTGAATAAAGCATACAACCATGTCTCTTAGTATGTCTTGTGGGTCACTTTTTTGTGCTATTCATTCACTGGATCAATGCAGTAACAGTTGTGTCCAAATTCTTGACATTATGTCTAATTTGTTTACTGTAGTTGATGGACTTTGTCAGGACTATGTCTTGTCACCACTCATGATTGTAGTTTTTATGATCAGGATATCCTCAGGATCAAGGCATACCTGAGAATGTGAGACTATCCAGTGGGGGAGGTTAAAGGTAGCATCATTGCTTTATACAGGTGATATTGTCCTCTTTGACTCATCTGACTGTGACCTTCAGCACACACTTGAGTGATTTGCAGTTGAGTGCGAATCAAGTCTGTGATCAACATTCTGTACTGAAACAGAGTAGATTACTCCCTGCAGTAGAGGGGGGAACAACTGCTCTTAGTGGAGGGGTGCAAGTATGTTGGGATTTTATTCATGAGTGATGGAAAAGAAGACTTGAAATCAAAAAAAAGATCAGGGCAGTGTCAACTGTTCAGTGGGAGCTGCACTGGTCCATGGAGGTAAAGTGGGAGCTTAGTCTAAAAACAAAACTCTAAGTTTACTGGTTCATCTACATTCCTGTCTTTACCTATGGCCATGAGCTATGGGTATTGACTGAAAGAATGAGATTGTACGTAGGAGTGACAGAAATGAGGTTTCTCTGCAGGGTGGCTGTGCTAACACTTGTGAAAGGGTGAGATGCTCAGCCATTCATGACAGCCTACAGTACAGTTACTGTTACTGTACTCTGGAGAAAGAGGAGCCAGATTAGGTGGTCTTGGCATGACATAAGGATGATCCCCCCCCACAACTCCCCCTAGAGCTGCTCTAGGCACAATCTACTGGGCAGACACTCTGCAGCAGACCCAGAACACATTAAATCTATCTCACAGCTGGCTTGTGATAACCTGGGAATTCCCCAGAAAAAATGTGGAATCTGTAGCAGGGGACAGAGAAGTCTGCACTGACCTGCTTGAGCTGCTGCCACCATGGCTCTCACCAGAAAAAGCAGTTCCAAAAAATGAGAATAGATAAATAATAAGTCCTCTTAGACTGGATGTCACTGCTTCAAGTTGAAGATACCTAAGTACACATAATATTAGATACTTTAAAACTTCTACTTGAGTAGTTTTTTCTTGGGCAACTTTTACTCAAGTAATTTTCCAGAACTCAAGTACAACAGTGCTCCTTGATCACTTATTGCATGTGCATTTTTTCCTATATGTGAAGAAAAGTTTTTTTAACATTTGTGTAGAATCAATCTTGAACAAGTTTCCATAAATATGTCATAACATGTAGATAGATTTAGATTTAGATTTAGATAGATACTTTATTAATCCCAAGGGGAAATTCTCATAATCCAGCAGCAGTATACTGATACAAAGAAACAATATTAAATTAAATAGTAATAAAAATGAAAAAAAATTAAAATAAAATTAATGTTAGATTTACTCCCGGGTGGAATTGAAGAGTCGCATAGTGTGGGGAGGAACGATCTCCTCAGTCTGTCAGTGGAGCAGGACAGTGACAAAAGTCTGTCACTGAAGCTACTCCTCTGCCTGGAGATGACACTGTGAAGTGGATGCAGTGGATTCTTCATGATTGACAGGAGTTTGCTTAGTGCCCGTCGCTCTGCCACAGATGTTAAACTGTCCAGCTTCATTCCTACAATAGAGTCTGCCTTCTTAAGAAGTTTGTCCAGGCGTGAGGCGTCTTTCATCTTTATGCTGCCACCCCAGCACACCACCGCGTAGAAGAGGGCACTCTCCACAACCGTCTGGTAGAACATCTGCAGCATCTTACTGCAGATGTTGAAGGATGCCAACCTTCTCAGAAAGTATAGTCTGCTTTGACCTTTCTTACACAGAGCATCAGTATTGGCAGTCCAGTCCAATTTGTCATCCAGCTGCACTCCCAGATATTTAAAGGTCTGCACCCTCTGCACACAGTCACCTCTGATGATCACAGGGTCCATGAGGAGCCTAGGCCTCCTAAAATCCACCACCAGTTCCTTGGTCTTGCTGGTGTTAAGGTGTAAGTGGTTTGAGTCGCACCATTTAACAAAGTCTTTGATTAACTTTCTGTACTCCTCCTCCTGCCCACTCCTGATGCAGCCCACAATAGCAGTGTCATCAGCGAACTTTTGCACGTGGCAGGACTCCGAGTCATATTGGAAGTCTGATGTATATAGATTGAACAGGACCGGAGAAAGTACAGTCCCCTGCGGCGCCCCTGTATTGCTGAACACAATGTCAGACCTGCAGTTCCCAAGACGCACATATTGAGGTCTGTCTGTAAGATAGTCCACGATCCATGCCACCAGGTGTGAGTCTACTCCCATCTCAGTCAGCTTATCCCTAAGGAGCAGAGGTTGGATGGTGTTGAAGGTGCTAGAGAAGTCCAAAAACATAATTCTTACAGCACCACTGCCTCTGTCCAGGTGGGAGAGGGATCGATGAAGCATATAGATGATGGCATCCTCCGCTCCCACCTTCTCCTGGTATGTGTATTGTACCCATTTGACCTTTGTCTTTGGTGTAGATAATAAAGAGGTATTAAATTTAATTGTAACTATCGTCAAAAGCATCCATATCTTATCCTTCTTATATATGGCAGCTGCACCTTGTTGGCAGAGGTGCCGTCTTTCCTTATAGTTTAACAAACTTCAGTGTCAAACATACCATCTGGGTTTTAGCATATCTTCAAAATAAATTATGAAATCATCTATGCATTTTCAGAACTTGCTTATGTTAATAGTGGTGGCACCATCCCACACTTCACAACTAATGACTTTTGGCTACCATTTGTGGATAGAATGAAACACTTTTCAAGAGACTTTGCCAGGCTTTCTAAAGGTTAAAATATTGAAGTAACGGGCATCTATTAAAAATTCTATTGTTTTGGTATCTACTTTTCAGACACTAGAGAGTTTATCATTAGAATTAAATTTAATATACAATATATAACATTCAAAACAATCAAGTTAAACTTATACAACAAAGAAAATAACATTACATACAATCAGGTTGAACTAAACAAAGCAGAATTCAGTCTCCCATAGAATTACAGCATATGCAGTCGAGTGATTAAATGGACCTCAGAACACCTGCCTAACAAGTGATTAATAAAATATCTATCTCTCTTGAGACAATCACTTTATATATAATCTTCTTTAGAAAGGACCATAACAAATTATGGAAGCATGCAATACAAATCAAGATATTCAAACTGAATGTGAAAATTCATAAGAACATAAGAAACTTGACAAACAAGAGGAAACCATTCAGTCCATCAAGCGTATTTATTTAGCTAATAGCTAAACCCAATATCTCACCCAAATAGCTCATAAAGTAGTTTTGTAGTTAAAACCCTACTTAAGAAACATAATCTCAACCCCTCGGCTCTTGAAAATTTTAGACCCATCTCTAACCTACCTTTCTTAAGTAAAATTTTGGGGAAGGCAGTCATTATGCAGTTAAATGACCACCTCAATAAACATGCTATTCTTAATAAATTTCAGTCAGGTTTCAGAACAAATCACAGCACAGAAACTGCACTTGTTAAAGTAGTAAATGACTTGCGGGTAAATGCAGACAGAGGCCATTTATCTGTTCTCATCCTCTTAGATCTGAGTGCCGCATTTGACACCATTGATCACAATATTCTTAGAAATCGCCTTAGTCAATGGGTGGGCCTCTCTGGCAGTGTCTTATATTGGTTTGAATCCTACCTGGCAGGGAGAAAATTCATTGTTAGTTGTGGTAATTACAACTCAAAGTCACATGATATCCAATATGGTGTTCCACAAGGCTCTATCCTGGGTCCACTGTTATTCTCAATCTACATGCTTCCATTAGGTCAGATTATCTCAGGTTACAACGTGAGCTACCACAGCTATGCTGATGACACACAGCTGTACTTATCAATAGCACCTGATGACCCAGATTCTCTTGATTCACTAGCACAATGTCTGACTAGTATCTCAGAATGGATGAATAGTAACTTTCTCAAGTTAAATAAAGAGAAAACTGAAATCTTAGTGATTGGCAATAATGGATACAATGAGGCTATTAGAAATAAACTGGATACATTAGGGTTAAAAGTCAAGACGGAGGTAAAAAGCTTGGGGGTAACTGTTGACTGTAATCTGAATTTTAAATCGCATATTCATCAGACCACTAGGACAGCATTTTTTCTCTTAAGAAACATAGCAAAAGTTAGACCTCTTGTATCATTGAAAGATGCTGAGAAATTAATTCACGCGTTTGTTTTCAGTCAACTAGATTACTGTAACGCACTCCTCTCTGGACTACCCAAAAAAGACATAAATCACTTGCAACGAGTGCAGAATGCAGCTGCTAGAATCCTAACTAGGAAAAGAAAATCCGAGCACATTTCCCCAGTTTTGATGTCACTACACTGGTTACCTGTGTCATTCAGCATTGACTTTAAAATTCTGCTTATGGTTTATAAAGCCTTAAATAATCTCGCCCTATCTTATATATTAGAATGTCTGACACCTTATATTCCAAATCGTAACCTCAGATCCTCAAATGAGTGTCTCCTTAGAATTCCAAGAACAAAACTTAAAAGAAGTGGTGAGGCGGCCTTCTGCTGCTATGCACTTAAAATCTGGAATAGCCTGCCAAAGGGAATTCGCCGGGCTGATACAGTGGAGCACTTTAAAAAACTGCTGAAAACACATGACTTTAACATGGCCTTTTTATAACTTCACTGTAATCAAAATCCTGATACTCTGTATGTTCAATTCATTATAATAACTATTCATGTTGGCTCTAAAATCTGTACTAACCTCTACTCTAGTTTTTTTTTTTTTCTGTTTTTTCTGTTCACCCTGGCCATCGGACCTTACTCCTTTTCTATGTTAACTAATGTTGTCTTATTTTAATTTCTTATTTTGTCTTTTATTTTTCTTTTCTTCATTATGTAAAGCACATTGAGCTACTTTTTTTTGAAAATGTGCTATATAAATAAATGTTGTTGTTGTAAAGGATGCCAAGGTTTCTACTTCAATTGCATTTATAAGTAGTTTGATCCACATTCCCATAATTCACATTTAACTATAATATAGACGTCACTGACCAATGTATTGTGTATGCAGCTCCTTGTTTTTCCTAACCATCTTTGCATTACACTAATGTATAAGCCTGTACCTTTAAATGATCAAAATTCCAACAATTGAAGTAGCCTGGCACGTAGAATCCAATTGCATCTGTCATTTGTTTTTAAATACTTTTTGCTACCATTTTTCATGCTCGATTAAGCTGAGCATTCATTGGTTGTTAGCTCTAAAGCACACAAATCCCATTCCATGACTGAAGACAAAAATCAAACCTATTTGACTTAATCAGGGGAAATCATGGACTAGTTAGACTGAGTCATGGGGTATGTCACTTTATGGGAGTGTGCCACCGACTGCCTCCAACTTGCTAAGATTATGTAAATGAAAGCTATGACTGAAAATCCCTGTAAAAGTCGCATAATGTGACATAGACTTTAGCTCTTGCTGTTGGTGCTCTAAAGCTCATTTTTCTTTTCTTTAAATGTGCAGAGACACAATGAGAATTGATGGTCATAAAAGTCACCACGTTATATCCACCTTCAAAAATGCAAAAGAAATCTGTACAGTAGGCGTCATGAATTTTGCAGTGAAACATACACATGGCCACACATAGATTTGGAACATACCAGCAGTTTTGACAAAGAGAGACCAATCAGCCCAGCTTAGCCATTCATTAAGATCTTAAGTTTGTGTCCTAAATGGGCTATTGAAATTAGGACTCCATCCATAATTGAACTTTACATGAAGAATGCAGGCAATAGAACAATGCAACAAATCTTTGTTCTCCCATCAGTTTTCAAAAAGTAATTAAGTCTGTTAGTCCTATATACTGTACATATGCTTTGCACACTCCATGGAATCTTCTGGAAGGGGCAATGGCAGTATGATGTTCCAGGACCTCTAACTGTGAGGTGTTGTTGTTTATCTTCTTCACCTGCTTAATGGCAGAAAGAAAGTCCAGTAACCAATAGCTATAGAACAGTAAGTGGGATATTGTGGATATAGCAAGTGTGTTAAAACTGGAGTTGTAGTGAATTACAGATAACTGGTCAATAAATTGACATCAAGGGATCACAATGTACCACACTGATCTATGTTCCCTATTAGCAAACTGCTATTGGTTCAAGTGCACATTAGATAAGATGCTAGGTATGAGTTTATCAAAACAAAACTTCATTGCGAGAAGCAACATACAGTGAACATTGTTTGAATAGATATTATAGTGTCTATCATAAAGCAATGAGATACTTTCACAGCGAGGGGGGAGCAAACTAATGGCACAGGTTATAAGTATCCATGTACAAAGAAGGTCAGGCCTAGATGCTTTTGTGAGGTACAGCTTGCTGATATTTTTCCACTGAGGTCTGCTAATGCAGGTCATTTGTGCAAGTCTGTTGTCTGTCTGGGAGTAAAGGGCCATTAACAAGTGTAACAAGTGTAGTCAGGACTTGCAAAACACATTGGATGTTACAGATGCTTATTATTATTTTTTAAGTAATTTATATATTCTGCTTTTACATATTCACTATGTGATTGAACTCTTACGTTATTTATCTAAGCTTGTTTTCATTTCTTTTTTGAACCGGGTCTTTTTCATTTTTTGTCTATATTTTTGATTTTAGTTTTAATTTCTACAATGTTTATTTACATCTAAATTATTTGTTTGTGTTTTCTGTAAAGTGTATCTGTAAAGTTAAGAACACAGTAGGGAAACGTAACTTGTAGGAATCCATTGTACTTTAAATACCACGGTGGCGCAGTGGTAGTGCTGCTGCCTCGCAGTTAGGAGACCTGGGTTCGCTTCCCAGGTCCTCCCTGCGTGGAGTTTGCATGTTCTCCCCGTGTCTGCGTGGGTTTCCTCTGGGCGCTCCGGTTTCCTCCCACAATCCAAAGACATGCAGGTTAGGTGGATTGGCGATTCTAAATTGGCCTTGGTGTGTGGATGTGTTTGTGTGTGTCCTGTGGTGGGTTGGCACCCTGCCCAGGATTGGTTCCTGCCTTGTGCCCTGTGTTGGCTGGGATTGGCTCTGGCAGACCCCCGTGACCCTGTATTCGGATTCAGCGGGTTAGAAAATGGATGGATAAATTTCACTCATACCCCCAAAAAAACTATTAATATTTATTGTTTTAACATATTGTTTTAAAGTTCAGGATTGTGGGAAGCCACAGCTTATCCCAGCAGGGTCAGAACCAGCCCTGAATGGGGTGACAAAGTACCCTCACACGAACATCCACTCTCCAAGAAGGCCCATTTAGAGTCACCAATATTCCTAGTATATACATTATGTCTTTGGATATCTGACAGAAAACTGAGAATCCAGAAAAAAAATATCACAGACACGGGAAGAGCATGCAAGGTGCAGAAAACTGTTTGATGGAGAAGGATTTGAATATCATCTCTAGGAGCTGTGAGAAAATGGTTCTAGCCACTGCACCACTGCTGTTTCCATCAAAGCTCACCAAAACATCTGCAAACAGAAATTGTTCAGAACCTGCTTTGTGTGCAGAACCTGCACATTATGTGCAATGTTCTCTTTAATTACATGTAAATGCATTAACAAATTTAGCATAATGTGATATACCCAGAAAGTTAATAACATATAGTCAAAAATACGGGAAACAAAACCTAGCCTTTTGTTAAATTTTGAATGCTTATTCTTTGGTGTGAAGACATTGAAAAACATAAACAGCCCATTGTTTTTTGACATTGCTTGACACTGTAAAAAAGCCCATTCCTTATAAATCAGAGGCCCAACACCTTACCTACGCCTGTCCAAACACCCTGCTGACACAGGAAACAACAAGTTCATTATTCGGTCAGAGCTAAAATTTAGCCATTTGACGTCATTAATGCCTCCTCCCACAGAAATGTACATTTTAAATAACTAAAAAATATAAATGGCCTCAACCTTCATCATTAGGAGATGTTTTAAATGATAAAGAGTTCTCCTTGTGTGCAGAATTTTATGTTGGTGAATGGTCAGTGTTCTAAGTCAAAGTTCAAACAGAATACTTTTATCCTTGAACACTTAGTTTTTGTAGCCATGGGAGAAATGTTCCTGTTTTTTTATCCTTAGGCTATCAATAAATAAGAGTCAAACATTTAAAATTCTGAATTTATAATATACAGTATTGCAATGACAATTTGTAGAATAAGTAGACCAACTCAAAAAGGGTAAAGCGTATTCTTGCAGATGAGAACCTCATCTTAAACTTATTGATCAATCACTACATCAATGATAGGATCATCTATAAAGCTATTAGGCTGTCTCTAAGGATAATGGAAAAGTAAATCTTCAATGAAATAACAGCATAAACAGCAAAAAAGAAACAAATAGAGGGACTGTGCGTTCATAGTAAAGCATGTCAGCAATATTTGCTGAGTTAAACTATGATTTGATGCAACAAATACATTTTGAGGCACTGTTGTCTAATTAAAATTATTTAATAGAGAAGAACATGAGGATTTTAAAAGAACAATGGTGATGAGAAAAAAACATGTCTAGCTTATAACTTTTTTTTTTTTTTCTTTAATTCTCTGTTGTCTGTGGGCAAACAAGGTAGTTAGGATGATCTAATTTTTTAATTCAAGTCAGACAGAAGAATGAATTTCTGCAGTGGCTGTGCATTACATATGAGCATATTCTTAATCGCATTGTCCTATAGCTTGGAGTTGATTTCATTCACAATAAAACAATGCAAGCCTGGTAAAACATATCAGTATCTTCCGTATTTGCAAGCTGGATATAATGGATTGGCAACATATTTAGTTTAATAACATTTACCACATTAATGACATTCACAAACCATCAATAATTATTAATATGTGTGCAGTATAGAATATTTGAAGCCATTGATATGCTGGTAAATATTTCTAAATATGAAGGATTCATTGGTTTTATATTAAAGTATATATCATCAAGAGAAATATGGCTGACTTAATCCTCCTCTGACCATTCCAAAGTAGAATGGTTTTAATATGACTATTGCAGAGATGAATGACCACATTATTGATGCTTTGTAAATGTTACTAAGACCAAAAGACGTATTTCCCGAGGCCTTGTTACTCAACAGTATATGGGTAATAGATGCAATTTGGCAGCAGCTAAATTAAAGCATTGCTATTTTGTGGATAGCAATGATATGACATATTTTTCTTTCACAATGTATATGTAGTACAGTATATGTAGTTTATGTGTGAGTATAGTGTATATACAGTGTATGCATTTGTTTACATAGTTAATGGTATATTTATTATAGCCACCATCCTATCCATTTTCTTATCCAAGTATCCAGTTTAGACTAGAGTGATACTTTTACAACCATTAAATTACTTTTGATTACGAAGTTAATTTACCTAAGGAATTATTTATGGTGATTTTAACATTTTTAACAGGTATGTTTTGCCAGTCTAAGTTTTTTCACCTTTGAAATGTATCTAATATCAATGAGAGAAAAGCATTAATCACTTTGTTTGATTCACCAAAATGGAAAAACAGCACAGTCCTCTCTTACAAATCAGCCCCAGTTATTTGCAAATATATTCTCTGTATCTTCTGCTTCTTTTGGCTGCTCCCATTAGGGGTCGCCAGAGCGGATCATCTTCTTCCATATCTTTCTATCCTCTGCATTTTGTTCTGTTACACCCATCACCTGCATGTCCTCTCTCACCACATCCATAAAACTTTCTCTTACGCCTTCCTTTTTTTCTCTTGCCTGGCAGCTCTATCCTTAGCATCCTTCTTCCAATATACTCAGCATCTCTCCTAAGCACATGTCCAAACCAGCACAATCTCGCCTCTCTGACTTTGTCTCCCAACCGTCCAACTTAAGCTCACCCTCTACTGTACTCATTTCTAATCCTATCCATCCTTGTCACACCCAATGAAAATCTTAGCATCTTTAACACTGTCTCTGTCTCCTGCTTTCTGGTCAGTGCCACCGTCTCCAACCCATATAACATAGCTGGTCTCACTACCGTCCTGTAGACCTTCCTTTCACTCTTGCTGATATCTGTCTGTCACAAATCACTCCTGACACTCTTCTCCACCCATTCCACCCTTCCTGCACTCTCCTTGCATTCCTCACCATTTGACTGACCTCCCTCTCACATACACACATCTATTCTGTCTTGTTCCTACTGACTTTCATTCCTCCACCTCTCCAGAGTCTCCTCACCCATCTCCCTACTATCGCTACAGATCACAATGTCATCAGCAAACATCATAGTCCACGGGGACTCCTATCTAGTCTCGTCTGTCAACCTGTCCATCACCATTGCAAATAAGAAAGGGCTCAGTGGCGATCCCTGATGTAATCCCACCTCCACCTTGAATGCATCCGTCACTCCTTCTGCAGACCTCACCATGGTCACACTTCCCTTGTACATATCCTGTACAACTCTTACATACTTGTCTGCCACTCCCGACTTCCTCATATAATACCACAGCTCCTCTCGAGGCACCCTGTCATATGGTTTCTCCAGGTCCAGAAAGATGCAATGCAACTCCTTCTGGCCTTCTCTATACTTCTCCATCAACATCCTCAGAGCAAACATTGCATCCGTGATGCTCTTTCTTGGAATGCAACCATACTGCTACTCACTAATCATCACCTCCCTTCTTAAACAAGCACCCTTCTTGCTGTCACCCTTACTACATTTGCTGTAGTTTCCCAACTGTCTGGTAATTCTTCACTACCACCCAGTGCCTGTCTCACCTTCTCCCTAAACTCAACCTTGCAGTCTTCCTTTTTCAAATTCCACCATTTGATCCTTGGCTCTGCCCTCACTTTCTTCCTCTTCTTGATCACCAACGTCACCCTAAAGACCACCATCCTATGCTGCTTAACTACACTTTCCCCTGCCACCACTTTGCAGTCTTCAATCTCCTTCAGATTGACTCTTCTGCATAGGATGTAATCTACCTGTGTAGATTTTCCTCCACTCTTGTACGTCACCCTATGTTCCTCCCTCTTCTTAAAATATGTATTCACCACAGCCATGTCCATCCTTTTGGAAAAATCCACTATCCTCTGTCCTTCTTCATTCCTACTCATACCGACCCATCACCTCCACATCTCCTCTGTTCCCTTCACCAACATGTTTATTGAAATCCGCTCCAACCATCACTTTCTGTCCCTTGGGTACACTGTTAATCACTTCATCCAACTCACTCCAAAAATCTTCTCTCTCAGCCATGGCGCACCCAACTTGCGGGGCATGTGCACTAACAACATTCATCATCACACCTCCAATTTCCAGCTTCATAATCATTATTCTGTCTAACACTCTTTTCACCTTCAAAACAATCTTGACATACAAGTCCTTCAAAATAACCCCTACTCCATTTCTCCTCCTATCCACACCATGATAGAACAATTTGAATCCACCTCCGATCCACCTGGTCTTAATCCCCTTCCATTTAGTCTCTTGCACACACAATATATCAACCTTCCTTCTCTCCATGATATCGGCTAACTTTCTCTCCTTACCAGTCATACTGCCAACATTCAAAGTTCCTACCCTCAGTTCCACTCTCTTTACCTTCCTCGTCTCCTCCTGCCCCTGGACACGTCTCCCTCCTCTTTTTCTTTTTCTTCTTTGGCTAACAGTAGCCCAATTTCCACCAGCACCCTGTTGACTAACAGCACTGGTGGCGGTCGTTGTTAACCTCGGGCTCGACTGGTACGGTATGGAAATTTGTACTGTTGTCCACATATTGATTTGGCAAAATTTTACACCAGATGCCCTTCCTGACATAACCCTCCCCATTTATCTTGGGACCGGCGCAAAGAAACACACTGGTTTGTGCTTCCCTGTAGCTGGGTTGCAAATACAGCGGGATGCAAAAGTTTGGGCAACCTTGTTAATAGTCATTATTTTCCTGTATAAATCGTTGGTTGTTACGATAAAAAATGTCAGTTAAATATATCATATAGGAGACACACACAGTGATATTTGAGAAGTGAAATGAAGTTTATTGGATTTACAGAAAGTGTGCAATAATTGTTCAAACAAAATCAGGCAGGTGCATAAATTTGGACACCACAAAAAAGAAATTAAATTAATATTTAGTAGATCCGCCTTTTGCAGAAATTACAGCCTCTAAACGCTTCCTGTAGGTTCCAATGAGAGTGTGGATTGTGGTTGAAGGTATTTTGGACCATTCCTCTTTACAAAACATCTCTAGTTCATTCAGGTTTGATGGCTTCCGAGCATGGACAGCTCTCTTTAACTCACACCACAGATTTTCAATTATATTCAGGTCTGGGGACTGAGATGGCCATTCCAGAACGTTGTACTTGTTCCTCTGCATGAATGCCTTAGTGGATTTTGAGCAGTGTTTCAGGTCGTTGTCTTGTTGAAAGATCCAGCCCCAAGGCGCAGCTTCAGCTTTGTCACTGATTCCTGGACATTGGTCTCCAGAATCTGCTGATACTGAGTGGAATCCATGCGTCCCTCAACTTTGACAAGATTCCCAGTCCCTGCACTGGCCACACAGCCCCACAGCATGATGGAACCACCACCATATTTTACTGTAGGTAGCAGGTGTTTTTCTTGGAATGCTGTGTTCTTTTTCCTCCATGCCCCTTGTTATGCCCAAATAACTCAATTTTAGTTTCATCCGTCCACAGCACCTTATTCCAAAATTAAGCTGGCTTGTCCAAATGTGCTTGAGCATACCTCAAGCGGCTCTGTTTCTGCTGTGGGCGGAGAAAAGGCTTCCTCTGCATCACTCTCGCATACAGCATCTCCTTGTGTAAAGTGCACCGAATGGTTGAACGATGCACAGTGACTCCATCTGCTGCAAGATGATGTTGTAGGTCTTTGGTGCTGGTCTGTGGGTTGACTCTGACTGTTCTCACCATTCGTCGCTTCTGTCTATCCGAAATCTTTCTTGGTCTGCCACTTCGAGCCTTAACTTGAACTGAGCCTGTGGTCTTCCATTTCCTCAATATGTTCCTAACTGTGGAAGCAGACATCTTAAATCTCTGGGACAGCTTTCTGTATCCTTCCCTTAAACCATGATGGTGAACAATTTTTGTCTTCAGGTCATTTGAGAGTTGTTTTGTGACCCCCATGTTGCTACTCTTCATAGAAAATTAAAGGAGGAGGGAAACTTGACCCCTTTAAATACACTTTCTCATTATAGGATCCACCTGTGTATGTAGGTCAGAGGTCACTGAGCTTACCAAGCCAATTTGAGTTCCAATAATTAGTTCTAAAAGTTTTGGAATCAATAAAATGACAACGGTGCCCAAATTTATGCACCTGCCTGATTTTGTTTGAACAATTATTGCACACTTTCTGTAAATCCAATAAACTTCATTTCATTTCTCAAATATCACTGTGTGTGTCTCCTATATGATATATTTAACTGACATTTTTTATCGTAACAACCAACGATTTATACAGGAAAATAATGACTATTAACAAGGTTGCCCAAACTTTTGCATCCCACTGTATATTCTCCATATAATGAAAACAATCTTTAAAGGCCTGTCTCTCATTCAACCCCATTCTCTTTGATATATGCAGTAAGACAAAAAGATTTGCTTTTCATTAAAATGTTCACTTTTTCATTAAAGAGAATTCTTTAATTTTATTGCATTTCTTTTACAATTTCAAGTGAAATACAGGTATGAAGTACCTTAAAACATTACCATATTCAAAACTATTTATGTAAAAAATTATGTGAATAAACAAAACATAAAATGGCTTATAATAATATATTACAATGTATAATATTTAGATTTGTATTATCACCAAAATAATTATACAAAATAAAAGGGACTGATGATAGAAGTGTAGGTGCATTGTTACTCAATGCTATTTGTCAAAATTGTAAATATAGTTCAGGCTGCTAGAGTCTACCCAGGTAACATTAGGTGCCAGTCCTTCAGAGATTTGTAGATATAATTAACATAAAATCCATAGTAACTTCGGGGTTATACACTCTTATCAAAAGTATCCCATTTTTAAAAGCTCCATGGCTTCCTATTTAAAGAAATGATATAATTAGCCCGTTTACAAATTTTCCATGAGGTTGGAGCTGCCTGTCTGTCTCGTACAAGTTTTACCTGACTACTGATGCTTTGAAGATGTATTAGGGGTTCTTCAATTTAAACATCTTAACTAACACTGCTTTTTTCGTTCTTTAAAGAAGATGAAGTAAACATCCTAATAAGTTGTGTTCTGGATCTTCTTCACTCTCTAACTGGCACGGTGGGCCTTTTCCTTCAGATACTTAGTGTCACTGTTGCCTGATACATGGATCAGTGGTCTGAGTGGAGCCTTCTTGGTTGCCTTGAGAAGAGAGACAGGAAAGCATTGCAGTTGTAATACTTCCACTCAATACTGTGTTGATGGATCGTCTGTCATTGTGCATTCCTCAGCAAGTAGTCAAGTAGCATTAAGCAGTATTCAAAAAACATTTATTACACTGGTAGAGTGGGTCAGAAAAAACAGGTTGCTTTTTAGAGTGACCCCTTCCATCAACCAGGTGTTGGTGTTAGTTTGAAGCACATAGGTAGAGTAGACTGAAAAAACCAATAGAAAAGAAATCCATACTATATTTTTAAATATGAAACTGGTATCTCAGTTTCTTTTTACACATGCCAATGACAATTAGCAGCAAGTATTAGAGGTATGTATGTATGGTGGTAGTGCTGCTGCCTTGCAGTAAGGAGACCCGGGTTCGCTTCCTGGGTCCTCCCTGCGTGCAGTTTGCATGCTCCCCCCGTGTCTGTGTGGGTTTCCTCCCACAGTCCAAAGACATCCAGGTTAGGTGCATTGGTGATCCTAAATTGTCCCTAGTGTGTGCTTGGTGTGTGTATGTGTGTGTCCTGTGGTGGGCTGGCACCCTGTCCGGGGTTTGTTCCTGCCTTGCGCCCTTTGTTGGCTGGGACTGGCTCTGGCAGACCCCTGTGACTCAGTGTTAGGATATAGCGGTTGGATAATGACAGACTGATTGACTAATAAAAATACTCACCACCTCTAGAATTTGGCCAATTTAACCATGAAAGAAATGTTAGTTATTATACATATAGAATACCTACAGATGAGAACTGCCATTTCTTATTCAAATGGACGCCTGCCTATCCATATTCTATGGATTTTATTTTATTGAGAATAATCTGGCAAATTAAAATTCAAATTCACATTAACAGTTCCCTGACAATCAGCACTTTTTTTTTTGATTAAGAAAATGGTTATAATAAAAAGTTAAAGGAAATGCAGCTCATATATTTATCTGAGATTTTAGATTTTAAAAAGTATATTTGCAATGACATTTGCAACTAGACCTTTTAAAATATTTTCAAAATACCAAAATACTAAAAGACAATCCTAAAATTAAACATTTTATGCCACATACCAAAAATATTGTATTCATCATTTTTATTGTTGGAATAATATCATACAAGGCTAAACTATTGGCATTTAATTTTATAATAAATCTTTCACACACTGTATTTTAGATATGGCATACATTTTCACTTTGGTGTGATATTAACACCAAAGTGCAGGCTGCTTTCCATTACGGATGACACACTTTGACAAGTGCACTACAATTTTAAGCAAGAGATGTCACTCATTAAAAAGGCTTTGGGTTAATGAGTCTTCACTTTGAAAACTACACCAGTTTCTTCTGTGGTTTTGTTACTTGCATTTGGACAGAGAATTTTCAGGTTGCTAAAGGAGCAATGAATGTAATTGTTTTTTTGCTAATTAACAGATTAAGATAAATTAACATTTTTCCATTCATTCACATTTATGTCTCTTCATTAATCTTAATCTGCATAATAGTATATACTTAAATATTTTTATCATAACATTAGTTAGGCATGACAATTACTAGACTAAGTTTATTAAATTAACTCTTAAACAGTAAAGCCACAATTCATGGTTCATTCAAAAACTTCCTGCTACAGCAGCATGATTCAGTACAGTTCTCTAAGGACAGCAGGCAACGCCACTATCGGCTAATTTCACTCCATTAAACAAATGAATTGTACTGAGTTACAGTATTTCCTCTTAAATTTGGATCCTAATGAGGAGTTTAAAATGGAAATTCTATTTTGGAATTAACCTGTACCAATAACTAGGGATTAACCATTCAATTTGATTTAGCATCTGCCTGGAAATAATGCTGTACTAATGTCTATTTAACATGTGCCTGGATTATTAGTGTTTACTATTATTTGCCCACATACATCTATGATTGCAATGCAAACTTAACATAAAAGACAATTACTAGTTTTATTTTTAAAGGAGGGCAGCACGGTGGCGCAGTGGTAGCGCTGCTGCCTCGCAGTTGGGAGACCCGGGTTCGCTTCCCAGGTCCTCCCTGCGTGGAGTTTGCATGTTCTCCCCGTGTCTGCGTGGGTTTCCTCCGGGCACTCCGGTTTCCTCCCACATTCCAAAGACATGCAGGTTAGGTGGATTGGCGATTCTAAATTGGCCCTAGTGTGTGCTTGGTGTGGGGGTGTGTTTGTGTGTGTCCTGCGGTGGGTTGGCACCCTGCCCTGGATTGGTTCCTGCCTTGTGCCCTGTGTTGGCTGGGATTGGCTCCAGCAGACCCCCGTGACCCTGTATTCGGATTCAGCGGGTTAGAAAATGGATGGATTTTTAAAGGAGAATTATGTATTTGGAATCATAGGTATACTCTGTAGAAACTATAAGATGGTGAAGTTGGAAAGATGTTATTCCAACAAAAATGGATGGGCTTCAAGAGGTCACTTTAGTGTGTATTCAGCACTCAGGCTATGATCATGACTGTAAAACTCCAGTGTCAAATCACTTCACTGCTTTCTAGTGAAGCGTAGAGCCGTTTTCAGAATCCCAATTCATATCTGTAAACTCAGAAATGGCTGTGCTTTTAGTTTCTGAGCAACCAAAATTTTAAATGTTCTACCTTCCAGTATTTGATTATTCCATTAATCTCATTTTAAACATAGGACTAAATGCGAACTAATTTAAAGTCACATACTCTTGTTTGAAATGTGCCTGAGGTGGTTCACATTTTTTTTTATATTGCCTTTTAATTTTCTGCAGTCACTGTTTTAACAAGTAGTTAGTAAGTTATTCCCATTTTCTGTTTCTTCACTGCATCCATGGTGGATGTTCTTCTGCCATGAAATGACTGCGTTATCATAAATGATGGGCCTATTATGAGACATCTTCTAGTCAAATTAAACTTAGAATTATTTGCCTGTGCCTTTATTCATTTCAGAATGCAACAGACACAGGAAAGTTACAATTTGCACTTAAAACCATGCTGTACATATACATACCCAGCATTTATACACTTCTTGGTATAGATTGCATAAGCTTTCACCAGTAATGTTTGCATATTATGTATTGTGTTCAATGTACATTTCTGATAGTCATAAAATGTCTGCATTTATTTTAAAGAATCATGAGTGAAAGTGAGCTTAACAACAATACACTTAAGGGATTTCATTATGGAAGGGATTCAACCAACTATGTATACAAAAGCCAAGGGCATGCATACTTTTAGCTTCAATTTCCTCCTTCCAGTGATCTGATGCGCTAAAAAAGGACTTAGATAACATGAAAACTTCACAAGTTTTAAATGACTTGAAAGTAATACCTCTAGGCAAATGTGGTTTAAACTTCCTGGGACTTGAATAGTAGTCAAGGATTCAGATCATCCAGGATTTCTAATAGTTTCTGGTGTTTAGAATAAAATTGAATATTTATTTAAATTGCTATAGCATTCAGGAAGTTGAATGAAAATATCTGAAAATACTTTTTCCACCCATTTTTTCATTATAGTGTATGAAGGAATTATATGACAGCAGCACTGTGTGCAAGGCAGCAACTATTTCTACAGAGGACACAAGGCTTTTACAATGTACATGAAAAAAACTGAGAGGCCAAGATATCATACTTGAAAACTATAAGACTACATGTAAAACACTGTGCCGTTGTAAATGGAAATGGTAATGTAAATGGTCCATGAGGCATAGCTTCTTTAACACATCCTAGCCATGGTACCTTCATCTCCAGATGTTGAGGGACCAGGCATAGATTCAGGATCAGGAGGACCTGCCTAGTCACTACTTGGAAGAGTCAGACGGACAGATTTGTTGGTTCTTAGGTGTGAGCTTTGATAGTCTTACAAATTGCTGACCTGCCCTTAAATTAAAACTTGGGTGATCCTGTATTGCTGTCTCAGGCACATTTGTTAAAGTGTGGGTTCTTCTTGAGATGACATTTGAAAGGGTCACAAGATTTCTGAACAAGTCTAAACAACTTCTCTACCAAAGCCATTGTGAAAATTAAGGCTGCTGCAGCAAAGACAATACTTTTATCTCTACCAGATTACTGGCATTTATAAGCCACATTGGAATGGGCCCTTTTCACAGCAGCCATTTTGACATGAAATAGTTTGGCAAGCACAGGTGTCACTAATGACATTAACGAAGCTTCTGTTCAATTTCAGTGTAGCATAAATGGAACCTTAACTACTGTTATTACTTACAGCTGTGCTTTAATTACTATTTCATGTAAATATGACTTCTATGAAAAAGGCCCCTCAGTTATATGAAACCATGTGATGCCATCGATAAGTAAAGACATTTGAGCAGAAGTTCTAGAGATGTTCATGACATTATAAGTTAGATTTAGTAAAAAAAAAAATATATATATATATATATATATATTTTTTTTTGAGTGTTGTATGCTGTTATACTGCAGTTTCTCCTAGAAACTGCCTAAGTGTCTATTTTTCTAAGGAGGAATACATAAAATACATGTTTGAAAATAAGCATTAGCTTTTGCAATGTCACCTTGCCTTTTTTCTTCTCAATGTTTCCGATTGTTTAAAATGTATATGTTTATTCAACTCAGTAGATCACTCAGTTTATGTGAAGAACGCTTTAAATCACAATCCAACTTTAGGCTTGGTTTAAAATGGTCCAGATTTTGAAAACAATATAAGCAATTAACTTTTGTGGATTAAAAGTAATGGTCTTCCTCCAAGTTTACTTAGGTTCTCCCATTTATCTTGTTAAATGCAAAAGTGATGCATTTTTTAACTTCCTTCTAAACTGGAACAAACAAGGGAGTGTTTCTGCGCCCAAGATAATAGGAAGGAGCCTTGACATTGCATTGTGTATTTGTAGATACATTATTTAAGAAATGCTCATATCCTTGATGTCTCCCACTCCTTGTTCCCATTGGTCAGAAGTCTGACTGGCATTAATAAATCATGCTTAAACTGCTTTTGAAAAAAAGAACACCACCAAATTTAGCTCAGTAGAAAAATACATTTTGTACTGGGAATTGATAAGAAATTCCTGTTTTTTAACTTGTGTGGCTGTTCTTCCATAAAAAACGACATTCTAAGTACTAGATTTGAATTCCTGTGCTGTACCCATTCTCCCAATACCAAGCCATTTATATTACTCAAACACAGAGCAAAGGGGAATGGGGGTGGAAAACAAAATTCTATTACAAAAATAATTATGAGATTTACAGCTTTATTAAATAATTATATATGTATTTATATAACAGTGCACATAAGGTACATAAGAAATTGTGCCAGAGTATGCTCATGCTCCAGCTCTATGTAAATGTAAAATTTGAATTGCAACGTTCAGTGAATTGATGAAAATCAGGCTTTCAAGTAATACGAATCATGAATTGTGCCTGTCTATCATGTATCATAACTGGCATCTATGTGTTCATGTAAAGGTGCCAAAATGTACCTATTACCTGGGCCATTTAGTAGAAAACTGATATCTGGGCTCTGTAATGAAAACATTTTCCTTTATTGTTAGAAGGTTATTTACTAGGATTTTCCAAGAAGTTTTATTTTACATTCGCCAGTAAAATACCACACACCTTCCTGTATTGTTCATCCTTCCTGAATAAATTATACTTCAGATGAGTTAAATACATTATAGTTCACGCTCCTTGCACACTTTTCTAGGGACAAAAAAATCAGTCCATTTTTGTACTGTACTTTGCCCAATAACACAAACTATCACACATACTTAAAGCAATTTTTCCAAAAATACAAAAGCATTAAAATATTTAGCTCATTGACCCACGCTATTTGCATGATGACAACATGAAAATTAAAACACAATGTGGAAAATGAAAATTCAATGAGCAGCAGGTGGTGCCAGTGCTTATTTGCGTCTTACTTTTTTTTTTTTGGAGCTTCACTGTTGTTCAAGTTGAAAATGAGATACCAAATGCTGTTCTTAAAGTTGGGCGGCACAGTGGTAGTGCTGCTGCCTTGCAGCTAGGAGACCTGGGTTCGCTTCCCGGGTCCTCCCTGCGTGGAGTTTGCATGTTCTCCCCATGTCTGCTTGGGTTTCCTCCCACAGTCCATAGACATGCAGGTTGGGTGTACTGGCGATTCTAAAATTGTCCCTAGCGTGGGCCGGGTGTGTGTGTGCCCTGTGGTGGGCTGGCGCACTGCCCATGGTTTGTTTCCTGCCATGCGCCTGGGATTGGCTCCAGTAGTTGTCCCCATCCCGACCCTGTAGTTAGGATATAGTGGGTTGGATGATAGATGTTCTTAAAGTTTATTTTTAATTTTTGCAGCATTCTTGTGTGTAGAATTTGAAAATGAAATTAACAAGAAGAGACTGCATTTTCATTTTATGATTTTAATTTTCTTTTTTGCAGAAAATACCTTCCATAATATAATAAGACTTGAACAATAGCGTCTTTCGGTCATCACAACACTTATAAAACATAGGTAAATCCTTCATATTAACAAGTAATTTAACCATCATATTAATATGCCACACTGCATAGAGATGGATAACCTATCTTACACTAAATATAATATCAAGAGAAATGTGACTTTGTTAAACCACCTCAGACTTGTTCTATTATTAGGTCACAATGCAGTGATGAATAAACACTTTACTGATGCTTCATAAGTGTTACAAAGACCAAAAGAAGTGATTGTTAAGGTGTTATTACTAACAGTAAATGAGTAGATGCATTTTTTTGCAGTACCTAAACTTACAGTAAGTGTCATCAGTATAACTACTCTAAAAACAATTTCAGATCAATTATATGAATTTATTTTTATTTATTTTCAACATATGCCAGCACAGTATTAATCTAATCCATTTACTAATTTCCACAATCACAATGGCAAAATACCTGCAGAGATCCACAAAATAGTCTCTATGACCAATCTTTAAAGGTAGAATAGGCATGTTTGAAAAGGATTAGGTTTAGAAAGCATTTAACAAGAATATGACTTAATGAAACAAAAACTGATGCTGTTCTCTGTATGAAAAAATAACACAGGTTTTTAATCAAAAACTATACCTACCATATAGTACTTTGTTGACACTATTTTTTTTATACTGTGAAGACGGTTTTCGTCAAAAAAAGACGGAGTACTTGCTTGAATGGACTGAACAACAGACACAAAAACATTCTAAAAGAAAATCTGTTTGAGTCTGTATACTGCCTTATTTGCATTTCCTCAAAATCATAAGCCCAAGTACACAACAGAAGCAATGAAAAAAGGCGAACAAATATGAGTGGTTCAGTCAAGTTCTATCTTGGATTCTATTAAAATTTTAGGAAATATTTTGGTGCCAATTCAGTATCTTCAAAGTGTGAAGATACTTTACTAAGGAATAGTACACTCATCAATCACACACTGTCAAGGCAATAAATGTAAAATAAATTGCATACTAGTAAATCATTCAGTTTTAAAAAGAAAGCCTCTAAGGAAATGATTAAATCATGCACTGTCAGGGCAATAAACGTAAAATAAATTATATACTAGTACATAATTCAGTTTTAAAAAGAAAGCATCTAAGAAAATAAATAATAAACAACTAAAAGAAGAAATTATATAATTGTTCATGGCAAGCAATCACAATGTATACCATTTTGTTAATGATAGGATTTATGAATAATTACAATATATAACATCTCACATTTTACAATCTAAGAAGATAGACGTTGATAACAGATTAGTTTATTTAAATTAGTCCCCTGGAGGTGTGTTTTAAATATATATTTGAACAAAATGAGATACATGAAACAAACGTTGTACAGATTACATAATGCACATACACAAAAAAGCATACAGATTTTAAAATGTTATGTACAACACTAACACATGCTTAAATGAACAAGACATGGAAATGTACAATATTAAACAGACTCTGTGGTTTTTCTGGTACTGAAGCCTCTATTGCAGATTTGCATTCTTGTAAAGTTTTAGATTCTGAGCACACATACAGATTTCAATTTCCAGTGTCAGTAACTGAAATTTCTATAAACATGAAAGTGCAAGGAAATTGCTGTGTGCAAAATAAATTAGTTTTAAATAAGAATTATGACTGAAATACAAATTTTACTGCTTGAATTATGTACTTTTAGTATAGGGTTAGAATAATACAATATGCAGTTAATTTCAAAAACAATTTTTTGACAAAGTAATTTTAATTCATATTTCTTTTTTTTTTTGATAGAGTATATTCTTTAATATAATCTAAAAGGATGCTACACATATTATTAGCTCCTTTAGTGATCAAGTTGCAAAACTAGCAATACTAACAAAAAATGATATCTTTTGATTTTAAACTGCAGCATTTCTCAATTTTCTGCTTTCAATTTCAGCTTTATATGCCAAATGCAATATATAAAGTGGAATACCAAATTTGTTTTACTTGTAAAATACAATCTTAAATAGTATACAATGCAACAGAAAGGCTGTATTTTGTATGCACACAATACAGAAACTGCTTTTAGATGACTTCTCTTATATCATGACTGGAATTGTTTTTTGGATGCAAGAGAATAAATCAGAGCATCAATAAATGTATCACATTTACTATAACAATAATAATGAACAGGACTTGTACAAAATAAAGTTTATATCTTTGGATCTTTTCCTTGCTATGCATAAAAAGAATTAGGTGAAAACTTCAAAAGGAAATATAATGCCTTACTACTTCCCTTACAAACGTTTCTTCTTGCAGACTAACACAGTAACTTAACATATTTCAATAGTTGTACTGTAATTGCTGCAGACATATTTCAATCATTTAATAATTAAAGAAACAAACTAAATTTTCAAAAGATTGGTTATCTTACAAAATGTATTATGCCTATTTGGTATATTATAAAAGAAAATCTGAGAATTTGAGGGAAGAACTTAAAAATCTATTGACTGACCCACTTAAAAGCACATACATCCTTCCCAGATTTTTCAACCTTATCATCATTGGTGAAGAGAAAACAATACATTTAAAAAAATGTTTTTTGGGTCAACACTGTGTCATGAAGAAGTAAAGTATGTAGGGTGTTTCTAAGTTTTTATTTTGAGTGACAAACTATAGTAATTGTATTTATTTAATGTAATACTAACAATATTACATTCATTTCATATTTGTTATGCCAGTCGGGAGTATTAAAAAAATGTATGTATATCTAAAGTTAATGTTAAATGATATTGACATTCTAATTCCTAGCACAATATGCTTAATATGAGCATATACATATACAAATTATATATTAACATATATTAATATGAGCAATAAGTTGTTCATGAATTGAACTTTTAAGACTTATGTTCCTGCAGATATCATAAATACAGCTAATGAAACTCCTCTGCACTTTGTTGAAAGCAAGCCAGGTATTTTGTCAAAGTATAATCACTGGAAGGCTTATCAAGGCTGTATACGAAACAATCAAAACTGAAAATATTTTGAATACTCCCTGCGTCCCCAAATAAAATCTACTACTGATCAGATATAAAATAAAATACATTATTTTAACTGAGTTTGTCAGGAAACACAATTTTTTCTTTAATACTGTATTAAAAAAAATCGTGCTACATAGTGCCAAGTACTTGAATGATCAACAATAGATTTGTTTCAATATGTGATGAAATCTTCATGAAGAAGTTTGCTAACCTTGAAATTTGATCCTCTAATCTTTTCTTTACTCTGCCATTTTTCTCTTAGAGGGTGGTATAAGATGGGAAGGCAGATCACTAGGAAGCTCATGACCCTCCAATTTTACTTTAATAAGATGATTAGCTAAAGCAAACTCTTCATCATCTAACATACCGTCTTTATCTATATCTGCTAACTTCCAAATTTTACCCAAAACAGTATTGGGCAGCTTGGACTTGATCATTTCTTTTTTGGCATTTGCACCAGTGACTTTTCCATTGACAGGAGACAAGGTGTAAAAAATTTCATCATACATGGGTTTGTCTCTGGAAACAACCCACTCAACTTCATCGATGCCTTCACCTGCCCCCTCACCATAACCATGACCAAATGGACCATTCATTGTTCCCTCAAAGGCTCCACCCTTCACAACTTGGTTAGGCTTCTGAGTCTCTTCCTGTCGTACTAGTACCATAAGATGGGCTATGTCATGAGCAAGCATGTCATCTACTGTGTCAAGAAGTTTAGTCTTTAGAGGCTGGAACTTGTTCAGATCATGAGCCTGCAGCATTTCCTAGAAGAAAACACAGAGAAATATTAGAAATAAGGACTAGGCAAAAAATTACAAAATGAAAACTATTGCAGTTTCTCTGCAATAACCGCTTTAAGAGAAAATGTTCACTGCTACAAAATGAGCCTTTCAGCTTATTCCCTGATTTTTTTTCAAGTAGCATATTAAAACAAGTTATTGCTTTAATTTTCCAAATTCATTTTGACAATCCATGGGAGTCTACTAAATACACATTGTCTTGAGACTTGTATGTTTGAAAGGCTGCTATTCGGCTGTTAAACTGGAGCCAGCGCATTCAGTTAACAGATGCTGGAAGAGTGGCCTATCCAGGGCAATGCAGAAACTAATCCTGGATACATCAACAGCCCTTCACAGGGCATATTAATTAAACCACACTCATTTGCATTTGGTTCAATGTCAGAATCAACTACTAATGCACTAAGCCACACTCACTTACTATACATGGGGACAGTGTCGAGCTGCCAACTAACCTAACAAGCACCTCTTTGGAATGCAGAAACGTTAACAAATGAACCACCACATTGCCTTGGGACTGGACTGTTTGAGAAAACATGCAATAAAGAATACTGTTTCCATTTTTATTATTTATTTAAAATATTAAATTATAAATTATGCACACCATGGGACCACACAGTTACAAAAATACAGTAGAAGGTTATTTATTTGGAATGTCCAGGACTAGTCTGCTCCACATAAGGGATTCTTCTGGATATTTGATACATTTGATTAGGTCACAATGCGCTTCACTGTAGGACTGCTTACAGAGCTTAAAATAGCACAGTGATGGAAAATGGGCATTTTAACAAGATGCAGCAAGAAATACATTAAAAAAATCATGTATACATTTTAGAAAGCCATTTATCCAAAATGAATGACATAAGAACCGACAAAATACTCATAATAATCATTTGAAGTATACAACATTTAGCAAAGTTTGACTACAAACCTTTTCCTCAGAAATGAAAAACCTACACATTAAAACATTCTATTAAAAATATTTATTGAAAAATTTCTGATGGAAGTATAATGAATATATTTTACAATTAAACTCTTGCACTACAAATCAGTAATTTATACTATATATCCAAACTTATACAAAAATGTGTAAGGCAATATTAATAGTAATAAAGTACATTCATTCCTTTGCTCTTTTCCATTTGGTGAAGAAAGCCTCACTTCTGCATAAAATAAAAAGAGGCAAGGCCTTTAATGACCTCATGTGCACAGCCATCAGCAGTGTGTCTGTCTATGGAGAAAGTGTCGATCTTGTCGAGAGGTTTACTTATCTCGGCAGCAACGTTCATGTTTCTGGTGACTCTTCCTATGATGTCAGTAGACAAACTGGGGGAGCAGGGGTGGGGGTCACGAGGTCACTGGAAAAAGGTGTATAGTGCTCCCGATATCTATGCAAAATGAAGAAGGTCCAAGTCTGGAGTCCTAGTGCTTCCAGTCTTGCTATTTGGTTGCGAGAACACAGATGCTATTCAGTGACCTGAGATGAAGACTGGACTCCTTCTGTGCTGTGTCTCTTTGGAGAATCCTTGGGTACTGCTGGTTTGACATTGTGTCAAAAGAGTGGTTGCTCACGGAGTCCCGAATGAGGCACATTACCTACATTGTGAGGGGTGTCAGTTACAACACTATGGCCATGTGGTGCAATTCCCCCGAGGGTGATCCGGCTTGCAGGATCCTCGTTGTTGAGGACCCAGGTGGCTGATCCAGGCCAAGGGGACGCCCATGTAACACCTGACTGTGGCAGACAGATGGTCATTTCTGGAGGGTGGGACTGGACCATATATCTGCCTAGTGGGTTGACAACCAGGATCCTGAGCTGTTTCGTCATGTGATGGGTATGGCAATGAGCTGCACCAGAGCATGCTCCACAACATGACCTAACCAGGTTCTGTGACCTGTAAATATAGTGTGATTGTGTCCAAGGGTGGTTTAATTTTATAAGAAAGAAAAAAAACATCACAAAGTTTTGCTTCTGGTGCATTAAAATTGATAATATGTTGTCTCTAGTGCTCTAGCAGAAAATGAGAGTCCTTGATATTGGGATTAAAGATCTAACAAAAATGCATATCAACAGACACTGTTATTATAAAAATTACAAAATTACTTTTGCCAATACCCCAAAGCAGCTAACATGGAATAGCCAGTTCAAATAACGTGCACTTCTTTCTGATGTACAGCGCCTGGAGAAACCAAACTCAGAATCAATTAGAATTTACAAACACCACACAATGGACCTGCACTAGAAGATTTGAATAATTTGCCTATAATGTTAAACAGCAATGTTAACCACTGTGCATCCTTCTAGATTATAAGTAAGGTGCCATTTACATTTTCATGGAAACTTTTACAAAATATGTTATTGCTTTTTAATGCTGATAGAACACTCCTTACGGATGACACTGCAGTTGTGACCTGCTAGGCTGGCTACTTTGAGCAGTTGTTCAAAGGTGATCCTCCGGCTAGGACGTTGGATATCTCTGGGTCCACAGTTCTTGAGGCCGATCCTCCAATTAGCTGTGAACCACCCAATCTCACTGAGATTGCACAGGTGGTGAACCAGCTGAGGTGGGGAAAGGCTGCAGGAATCTATGGCATCCGGGGTGAACTTCTCCAGGCTGGTGGTAAGGCTGTCCTCCTGGCATTGCAAGCAATCTTTGCTTCCATTTGGGAGACATGCATCATCCCAACTGACTGGAAAACGGGACTTGTCATCCCTATCTGGAAAGGGAAGGGCGATTGTCTAGATTGCAGCAACTACAGGGGAATAACACTGCTCTCGGTGCCGGGTAAGGTCCTTGCTAGGGTCGTCCTCAATAGGATCCGTGATCACTTCCTCACCTACCAGCAACCGGAACAGTCTACCATCGACCGCATCCTGGCACTGAGGGGGGCATTTCCCCCAAGGGTGATCCTCATTTTTGGGAACCCGAGTGGCTGGACCAGGCCAAGGGGTCACCCACATAACACCTGAATGCGCCAGATAGAGGGTCATTTCCAGAGGGTGGGACTGGACCTAGTGTTTCCCCCTAGGATGCAAACCGGGATCCTGAGTTGTTTTTCGTTGTGTAGTGGGTGCGGCAACGCACTGTACCAGTGCATGCTCCCCAACTTGACTTGACTTTTTAGAAGTATGACTTTTAAGTACATTTTTAAAATTTTATTAAATATCCCTAAGAAGTTACTAACAGCTATTGGTATATATGTGATGGTTACTATACAAAATTGTTTTTAACTATTCTGTTATTTGGAGTTAAGGAATAATGAACTTCTACTACATATACTGCATAAAATGAAAACTTTAAGATACAGAAACCTTCAAAATGTAAAGTAATTTTGTGCCATGGAATAAAAAAATTATTGACAGTACATAAATAAAAAAAGAAGCAAGACTGTGGTTTGTATGATTCGTTTAATTTCTTGTTCCATTAAGTACAAATCAAATTTTGTTTCCTTTCCTTCTGATTTTTCATGTCAGATATAGTACAGTATAGACAAGATGAGGTTTTGTTTATTTAGTTAAGAGAGCAGTTACTCAGGTAGAAAGTAACTGCTCAAAAAAATTAAAGGAACACTTTCAAAACACATCACATCCCAATGGGAAAAACAATCATGCTGAATATCTATACTGATATGGACTGGGTAATGTGTTAAGAATGAAAGGATGCCACATCGTTTGATGGAAATGCAAATTATCAACCTACAGAGGGCTGAATTCAAAGACACCCAAAAGTCAAAGTGGCTAGTCTGTTTTGCCAAAATTTAATTGCAGCAACTCAAAATTGTACTCAGAAGTTTGTATGGCCCCCATGTGCTTGTATGCATGCCTGACAATGTCGGGACATGCTCCTAATGAGACGAAGGATGGTATCCTGGGGGATCTCCTAACAGCTCTGGACCAGGGTATCACTGAGCCCTTTGACAGTCTTTTTGAAGAATTTTGGAAATGAATGGCAGATTTGATATAGGACGATAATTATTGTAGTTATCGAGGTCAGCACCAGGTTTCTTTAAAATTGAAATTATTACAGCTGATTTGAGGGATAAAGGAACAAAACCAGATCTCAGAGAGGACTGAATGATATCAGTTATGAGTGAAGAAAGTGAAGGCCAGCAGGATTCTGCCATTCAAGTAGGCATAGGATCCAGTTTACAAGTGGCAGATCTAGATTTATGAATAAGAGAATAAATTTCCACTTCAGTGGGCAAATCAAAAGTTGATAGATAAGTAAAAGGAAGCTCAGTTGAAATATTTAGAGAAGAATTGCATGATAAACATATTAATGATGGTAGTTGTTGATGAATATTATCAATTTTGGTTTTAAAAAGGTCATTAATGCATAACATGTAGCAATGATACACATATGAGATGGAATTAAATCAGGAGGTGCCAGAATTCTGTTAATAGTGTTAAACAAAGCTTTTATTACATAGACATGATTTGTTTAGAGTAATAAGGAGTTTTAGCTGCAGATAGCGCATCTTCGTACAGACAAATGTGCTCATGATACATTTCTATGTGCACAGTGAGTCCAGTTGTTTTTTTTTTTTTAATATATATAGATGTTTTAAGCAACGGCCATTCGTTTTGAGCTGTCGAAGCTCAGGATTGAACCAGGGAGCAGAGTATGTAAAGAAAGCAGTCCAGGTTTTTAGAGGTACAAATGTGTCCAAAAGACTATGAAGGGTATCATTGTAGTAAGTAACCAATTCATCTGGAGTAAAAAAAAATCTTCAATGCGGGTAAGGTTATCAATTGCCATAGTCAAAGCAGAGATACTGTATTTATATTTTTTATGTTACATTAACAGATATGGTTGTTAAGGTTAGAATAATGGCAGATTAACACTAAATGAAACTAATTTATTGTCATATGTAAAATATCTGATTTCTGTATAACTACTGGGGGCAATGCCAAAGCAGCATACAAGATCAAAAGTGTGACCTCTGGAGCGAGTTGGGAAATTTACAATTTGTTGTATACCAAAACTATCAAGGTAAGACATACGAAGGACGTTCAAAAAGTGTCTCCCCTTGTTTTTAACTCTATTTATTAAGAATTTCAAAAACAAATTACATCACTTTTCTACATAGTCACCTTCATTTGCAATGCAATTTTCCCAGCATCGTACCAACCTTCTAATGCCCAATTACTACTCATCCCACCTTCCAACGAAAATATAAAATTGTGGAAACTTTTTGAACATACCTCATAAAATCCTTTGTAGATGGGCAGTTAACATTATCTACATGAATATTAAAATCACCCACCAGAATAACATTAGCAAAAAGTGCACACAACAAAGTCGATAAAGTAGAAAATTCAACCAAAAATCATCACTAAATTTGGGTGGTTGCTATATAGTAACCAGCACTGTACGTGCAGAACCATTAATTTTTATAGCTACTGATTCATAAGAAGCATTCATCGGCAAGGACAGTGGAGCCACTTTAACTCTTTAGCGCGGATGTCGACTTTTGTCCAAAAGGAGGGGTTGACGGGGTTAATCAACTGCAAATGGTGGCAAAACCCAGCGTTATGTTTTCGTTGGACTCTCTTTACTAGAAGGAATGTTAGATTCACTGGTTTGACTGAGATTCCCTGCACTCATGTGAGTAGAAAGAAGAAAATGATGGCAAAAATAGTGCAAGATCGAAAATACTGCATGGACGATGTTTTGCTCATTATCGCCGAATTGGACCCTGACTTATCAGATTCCAATTTTGATATAATTGATTGAAAATGAATGTGAGGTACAAGCATCAGCTGAGAGTGGTGCTGAGCAAGTTGGTATAGCCGACAAGACTATGGCAACATTCACCTGGTAGGACCACCACTTACAGTGACAAGAGGTACAAATCAAATATCAATGCACTACGACCATCAGCAACAGGCATTTTATGTTGATTTTTGTGTAAAACCATTGGTTTTACAATGGTTGCAAGATGTAAACAAACCCTAGGTGGGCAACACTGATTAAATTGTATAAAATCCTCAGGTTGCTGGCAGGTCTCAACAAAATAAAAGAAATCAAATTTAAGATGATCAGATCAGATCGATAGATAGATACTTTATTAATCCCCAAGGGGAAATTCACAATTATAATCATAGATTATAGGACCCCTACTGGGTCCTCTGACATCATAATGCAACTGTAAATGTATAATAATGACTTCAGATGGAGATAGTAAAACTTTTGAGGTGAAGCCGTACCTGGGATCCATTACGAGTCTTTTGCCTTTTGTGATAGTGACTAAAGATGTGACCAGAGAAGTGCTTGGGAACTCTTGTACACTAATGATCTTGTAGTAAAATGAAGAACTGAACCAGAACTAAAGGAAAAGATTATGCAAAGGAAAGCTAGTTTGCAAGCAAATTACATCATGGTAAATGTAGGAAAGATGAAGGTGACGGTTTGCGGCAAAAGTATGGAAGAGATAACTGCATGGCAATGAATAGATTATCAGAAATGGGTGAATAAAAGTTCCAGAAATGTAAAGACAGTGAGAAGAACCTTTGTATAAAATGTGTCAGAGGGATATCGGATGCCGATTCATAAATTATAAATTTTGGTATAAACAGTGATGTTGTTTTGGAGAAAGTTGTGAAGCTGTCACCTCCGAGACATGTAATTTACATAAATATAAGCCAGGTTGCCAGGGCAAAATATTGTATTCGACAATCATGAAAAATAATTTTGACTTCAAAAATACCTAACACATTTTTTAATTCTTACTTAAACCGCCACTTACCAAATTTTTTTTTTTTAATTACATTTAGACCCAACTTTAAAATCCTCCAATTTTTCTGCAAAAGTAAATTAAGACTGATTTATCATTATTGTAGCACAGCACGTTAATTTTGTTAATGAGCTTTTCAATGCTATATTTTTCAAAAACTTAAGTATGGCAATTAAGTCTCCTCCCTTTCCTTATTTCTCTGAATGTGAAATAGCTAATCATAAGGCTCAGAGTAGGTTGATGGGTATCCCAGCCAGGAGATAGGAAGGAGGCAAACCCAGAAGAGATGGACAAAAGGGATGAACGGACAACCCACCAGAAGAAGACATGGCTGGGAACTCTTTATTCCCCCAGGATGCTAGATGGCAGCAGCCTTATGTATTAGCACCCATTTGGGAACCAGAAGGGATATGTAGTCCGGCAACACAGCCCTGCTGGGGACCATAGGTGCCGCAAGTGAGCGATGTCGGGAGATGGGCTCCTCAATCAATGGGACATCTGTATAACCCGGTAGTACTTCCATCGGGCAGTGGCCCTGGCACCGTATGTACTCCCAGGTCTTTTAATTAAATTAAGGAACTGCACTCCCTTATCCAAGCGAATCAGAGCTGGGAGGACATGAAGCAACACTCGACCAGAGATTTGTGCTTATGCTACTTTTGGAAGTCATTTTTGTTATAAACCTTCAATTATTTGACCCCGGGACTGTGCTGGTGTGTTCATGTTTGGGGTTCACTGATGGCCCAGTCTCATCACAACATTTAATCTTCATTAAGTTCAGCTTTAAATGTCGCTGTTTATCATTCAATTTCAGCATGCAGCAGACCTAGTTAACAGTGGAATCTGGGCCAAAAGATTTTTTAATTTTATTTTTTAATATTACTAGGGGGCTTTGCTTGCCAACCCCCATTTTTGTTTTTCCGGATACACACTTTTAAGATTTTTCTTTTCTTTGAATCGTTGCCATTTCATTAGTTTCACTTTTATTTCACAGCTTCTGGAGTCCCAAAATGTTGAATCTTTTTAATGAGGTCAGTGAGACATATGTTTAATGACTCTGTTTCATAATTCAGGATAGATTTCTCTGTTTGGAATTTCAGCACAGACAAAATGATCTACATCATCATCAGTTAATAATTCTGCATGTGTATAGCGCCAACGCTCGGATTGGACATACTTTTTTTTTCAATTCCACTTGTTCTGGGCTGGTAATTACTTATCATGACTATTTTTAATAAGAATGTATGAAATAACATAGCATTCAGTTAACCAGTCTCATTTGGATAACTAAGAAATTCCAGTATCTCAAAAAACTGTTAATAAATGTAGCTCAGGGCAAAAAGATTTAAGTTTGAAAATACCTAAACAAAATGCACATTTTTATTTGGAAATGCAGCCACATATTTAGACTATAACAGAAACAAGAAATGATAGGATATGCTTTAAGAGTAAAATAAACAAAGAAAACTCAGGCACAAGAAATATACAAAAAAAAAAAATTTCAGGAATATGAAAAAGCTTTTACCTGCATTTTCTTCAGATTTGGAAAGTCACCTGGCGAGATCTGATGTTCTCTCTCAATCTTACTATAGATATCTCCCAAACTATTTATCAATTCCTTTTTTTTGTTTTCTTTGCCAAAAACAGCAGGCATTTCCTTCTTCAGTGAACTGATAATATAGGCATGGACCTGTAAAATAAGTTCATATAGGCTGTTGATATTTTAGTACTATTGGTCTATATTCAAAACAAGAATGAGGTCCTGTGTTTGAAATGAAGTAATTTTATTTTAGCTAAACAAAATATGCAAGTACAGTAACAGAATATGTGTTTTCTACATAATTAACAAATAGGATATCACTTGCATTAGAAGACCAATGGCTGGAAACAATGATGTAATATACTTTCATAGTGCTGGTCACATCTGCTTAAGAAATGTCCCCTGAGAAATATTAAGCTTACACACTTCTCCTTGGCAAAGCACTTGTTTAAAAAGGGCATTCCGCAACCTCTCCACCTGGGCAATACATACTACGTCATCTGCTTTAACTGAGAACTTAACATCCTCCACAGGATGTATTATAGCAAAAATCTGAAATAGAAATTGCGTATACTGCATAAAGTGACCTTGTCATTGACTCACACAGAAACTCAGCCCAGTTCTGGAGAGGTTCTAAGCCAAATAAAAATTTGTGAAACAAATCATTTTAATTTAGTTAAAATTCATGGAATTAATTAAACCAGAATGTCATTCTTCCCTGCAACAAAAAACTAAGGTATAATAAACAAAACTAGTTAATGACAAATTGTAATTTAAATGTTACAGATTTCCCCTTATAAGAATTATAGTAAATTATGGAGCATGATAATTTTATACTATGTGAGTAGGTGTGTGGACCCTGTAATGAATGGATAACTAGTCCTGGAATGTTTCCTGCCTTGTTTCAGTTATAGGCCTGGGCTGCTCATATAGTATAATATCACCTGCAAATGCTATATTGCATAAACATAAAAAATGTAATAAATTCTTACAAAACAAATCCTTCCAACATGGAAGAGAATAACATTTCTGACAACACAATCACAGGCAAAATAAAAAAAGTTTAGAAAACTTGCTTTTTTTCTTAAATTAATAATTATTCTCACTAAATACAGATTCTCAGTTTGGATTTACATCTCTTCCCTGCACTTTTATGGTATTTCTTCTGCCCCTGAAACAAAGTAATGTTTGGCAGAATGGGGTATATGAAATAGTAATGAAAAGTTATAAAGACTAGAAAAACAAATCAATATGTAATATTAATTAATTTCATTAAGTGATGAAATTAAGCAGAGGGCTAAACTAGAAATAAATTGATATTCTAATGACTTATTGATGGCAGGCTACTGCCTTTAACTGCCTGGAATAAGATTTAGCTTTTTTTGGTGGTGCTGGGTAGATTTGGGTTTGGCTCAGACTCATTCATCTATGAGTGTCACAGGTTAAATTTAATGATACACAAGTAGTTTGAATATATGCTTGAATAAGCTCCTGTGAACTTTTTGCTCTCTCAGAGTCAATAACGTAAATACCTGCTTTATTGAGAGCAAGTGCAATTAAGAATTTCAGTGTTAACATGATACATATTGTAAGTTATCCCACCAAAGAAAATAATTTTTAAAGTTATTTACCTGGATGGTAAGTGAAGAAAACACTACATAAGATAAAAAATAAAACAAAACCAATGACCATGGCTGTGATAAAAAGTAACTGCATTTTTATGATTTCCAAACCATTATTGATAATTTATGAGAAGGTTGCAAAACACAGACCAAACCTTTGTACTAATTAAATTCAACCAAATGCCCAACTAATTCAAATTTAACAAAAATGGATGTATTGTATGGTAACCATAAACACTTGGGTGCCTCAAGAAGAGATTTGAAAATGGCTAAGTTAACATAATTTGATAAAAAAAAAACTCACAGTTGTGTATCAAAAAGGTGATGCGGCGATGGTCAACAAACAACAGGCATAGCAAACTGAATTTGTAGAATGAACTGTTCAAGCTGTTAAATTTTAAAAACTGGGCAAGCTGAACACAGAAAAATACAGTGAACAATCCAAAGCACTATCTGCATCTTATAATAGTACTTTAAATTTCCTTTCATTAAGGGACAGAAGGAAATCCAGTGAAGAGTTCACTCAGCATTTGACAGAGTCATCTGTTACCAAAGTGCATGCTTCATGTGGAAAGAAGTGTAAAAGTCTTGCAAGTTGTGTTGGAGCTAACAAGTGGAAGAGAGTGTAGTACATGGAAAGACAAGCACAAAAATAATTAATTCAGCAATAAGTCAAAGTTTGAAATTTCTGATTCACAAAAATACTAGTATATCAAGAAAAGCTGGTAAGAAGTTATCTGTCTGTAGCTTTCTGTGAAGGTGTAGATTGGGGACTCTGTCATGGTTTGGGAGGAATTTCATTAAATGGTACAATGATTTGGTCTAGAATCAATATAGTGAAGAATGACAAAAAATGCATATACAGTATATTGATTAAGCTATGCATTCAGGAAAATGACTTATTTGTAAAAAGTTGACCTTTAAAAATGAAAATGCCTAATTCCTTGGTATGCCTGTTTATGCATTGGTGAGTTTTGAGCTATTCTAATGTGTCATTATCCCGAAAAGACTGCCAATCAAGGAATATAAATGATTATCTGAATGGTTCTTGTTTTATGCTCTCTTTTGCCCAAGAGTAGGCAGCTAGCCATTAACCTCTTCGACTTAAGAGTACTTGAACTTTAGTTTGCTGATACTTCCACATACTTCCACTACTACTAACATAGAACGTCTCCGTTTCTAACAAAATCACACCTTGTACTGCATCTAATAATATGTAATCATTAAATGTGTTTTGATTACTATAATAATTGAAATATAATTGCATAAATATGTAAGCAATGTATGTATAAAGCAGGGTTGGATCACAGACTACATGATGTATTGTTTATTGCACATCTTTGGCTAAACATACAGTAGCTGTTTTCCAAATTGAACTATAACAAGGGCAAAGTACAAGTACAGTGAAGAGTATATATATATATATATATATATATATATATATATATATATATATATATATATATATATATATATATATATATATATATATATATATATATATATATATATCGTCTCTATAGGTGAGACAGTTAAAATGCATAGAACTTCCCACATAACCAAAAGAATATATAAACAAAAATGGAATAAAGCTTCTTTTAAAAAAAAAAAAAAAAAAAAAAGAAGAATACCTTAGCAAGCCTTGCTCTCTTGATTAGATCATTCAGTTTCCTCAAAGCAGCATTTCTGGGTAAACTCTGAATATCTTTAAAAAGATCTTGCTCTTCTGCCTCAAACAGCTTGCGATTGTCAGGAATAAGAAGTGGGTGAGACCAGAAGGAACCAATGTATACCCGTATTACCTCTGGCGTGTTGACTATCTTGCCCAATGACCACATAAGTGCACCATAGACCCGCATTAACTGCTGGGTCTCAATCTGGTCAGCTTTATTGAGCACTACACGAATTTTGTCTTCATGGTTCTTCAAAGCCTTAATCACTTCAGAAAATTCATCAGAGATGTCCAGTTTGTGCGCATCAAACAAAAGGATGATACGATCCACTCTTTCAGCAAACCACTCTAACACAGCTGCAAAATCATAACCTGTCATAAAAGGAAACAAACTAGTATTACTTTAAACAGTAACAAAAATATTTTACACCAAATAGAATTTATCTTTAAGCAATACTATTAATGAAAAAGATAAGTCAAGATCAGTTAACTATAAAGATAGCTTAATATTAGTTCTAGCAACAGTGTATCTGCAAAAAAAAAAAAAAAAAACAAATAAGCAAAGCAAAGAAAGGTTTTTACTTGGGCTGCTACTGCCTAAATAAAGGAAACCATTATACAAATTTATTAAGTCAGGAGATGGATATTTGTATTGTATAAATGTTTAAGCATTTTTAAAATTATGCGTTGGCTTTTAACAATTTTAGGTAAAAATGTTTCTTGAAAATCCTGCTGCTAATGCAAATTATGCATAGTGTGCTGTACTGTCCCATTTCAAAAAAAGTCATTTTAACTGTGTGTAAGTTCTTATATTTCAAGAAACTTTGTGTAACTTTGTTAATTCTATTCAAACCCTTTATAATATCTTAATATTGTTATTCAATTACAGTTTGTATAGAGATGATGGTCTTTATATGAAAAACATTTATATATTTATATGCACCTTTTCTGAAAGTGTTTGATATTTGGACTTCAGTCTCTAAAGAGGCACCAGAGAACTACTGAAATATTCTTGGAACCATATGGTTTTAAATAAAATCCACTTTTTTCCCCATTTCAAGAGGGACTGAGTTTGCAATGAGTTTTCTTCTCGGTTGTCTGAGCACCTTGCAGAAGTCAGAATATATTAATCTACAAAGTATTACAACGTAATCAGATATTTTTTGTTTTTCTACATATCTCAGATTTAATGGTGCATTTTTAACTACAGAATTCCAGTAATTACAACCACCTCTTTATGAAAACTTGGATATATGGAAAAGGTGACTTAAAAACCTTTCTTATGTTAAAAATCACAGCTGGATTTTCCCACTGTGGTGTACGGCCGGGATGCTTACATAGTGAAAGGACTTCCACAACATCTGGAAGTGCTGTCAGAAGAATATCACCAGACACCTGGAGCATTTCCGGGTGCCCTATAAAAGGAGCCAGCTGCCAATACTCCAGGAGCCATAGTTGGGAGGAGGTGGACAAAGCTTGCTGGAGGAGGAGTGGAGACGAAGATAGAGAAAGTGGGAGGAAGAGAAAGAAAAAGGAAGAACAGAAGTGTTCTTTGGTGTACTATGCTTGCACTTTAACTGTGCTGTACAGGTGGGAAATGAGGGAAGGCGTTTCCCACATGGAAAAAAATAAAAACGTGTGTGCTGAACTTGTGTCCTGCATTTATCTGTGTCGGGTTTGGGTGACAGAAGTGCCCTCTGCAGGGCACACCACTTAGAAAAACAAGTTTGGGTCAACTTTTAAATGTGCAACACCAGCACTAACACTCAACGATTTTAACAGTCATTCCAAATGCAGCTCACTGCAGCCTGCAGAATAAAGAGGGACTGGGCATTTGGGGAGCAGTTGGAATGTTGATGATGTGCAATTACAGACTCAGATATTCCCATACTGCATTACTGTGCTATGGTTCAGTCACAAATGTGAAATATAACGTGACAAAGCATAAGTAAAACAGTCGTATTAAAAATGATTTAATAAGAGAAAAATATCTTTGAAGGATTTTCTTGATGACTAAAGTTACTATTAAAGTAATTGTCATTTTTTGTATATTTTGGTGCTTTTGAGCAAAAATTATTCAGACCAGAGAATGCTGAAAAAGTTCTCTCACTGGTACTTTATCAAAGTGCTATTTGGGAACTGACATTTCGAAATGAAGTATATGAACTTTGATTAAAAAAATAACATCGGAAATACAGGAACCAGATTTACAATATTTTATTTATATAATAAAAAACTGATATAGGTCTAGCAGAATTATATTTAATCATGAATACTTCTTGCACAAGGAAGGTTCTTTTACTTTACCAAAAGGTAGCCCAAAATGTTCACCATAGATTTACATGCATTTTAGAGGCAAGTGCTGGACATATGTACAAAAAAAAAAAAAAAAATTCTAGTTATTCCAAAAACTCACTCATAGGTTTCTCTAAGCTTTGTTCTAGCTGCATAAGCTAACTTATCATAAACTGACAGTTCTGCAACTCATAAGTTTTGTACAGGACATACCATTTTCATGGAACAAGTGAAAATGAGTTTACTGGAATTAATTAGATTTAAAGTACATATATAAATTCATATAAAGGCTTCCTTCCTTCCAAAAAAAAATTAGCATTTTCATTTATACTGGTACAATGACAATAAAGGCTTCTTTCCTTCCTACACAGAAACAACAAATTACACATTTTCCAGAAATTAACATGTCTCAAATACATAATTTACTCCTCAACATAATACTTTTAAACCATTAATAATCAGTTTAAATTAAGTACAACTGAAACAGGACACAGTTTATATTTTTACAACACCTGCTTCTGGGTGCAAGGTTGTACGTACATGTTTCACAATAGTGAGTTAAAGGGTAGATATGCATAAATATTTTCCAGGATGACAATGCCCCCATTCACAGGGCACAAATTATCAATGAATAGTTTGACAAATATGAGTATTACGAATATGTCAATCAGTGGTTCTCAAGTTCAGCCCTGGGATATCATTGTCAATGCAGTTTTATTTCGAGCCAATTTCGCAAATCAATCACTCTTGTCTACAATTTGGAAAGCACATTTTGTAATTTTGAAATTGAAACAGGAAAGGTTAAAAACCAGGAAAAGAACAGGTTTCTTAATGAAGGCAGGAGTACAGTTAAAAGCAGATGTTGGTTAGGATAAATGCCTGAAATTAAGTTGGCCCTCTGGACTGAACTTAAGAACAACTAAATTGTAACTGATTTGCACACAAATGAACATGACAATGAAGTACTTCACCATTTAGTGTCATTTGCATGTGGGTCTGTACTGCTCATCACTTAACTTGTCAGTATTTCAATACAATACAACTCAAAAGGCAAAAATACAAATTTCTGATTTTATATGTACAGTACATATTACTGTAGCACATTTCAATGAGTGAAAAATAAGAAAAAAGGCAAGCTAATAACATTGTAATGAAGACGGACTATTAATTTATGAAGCTGGTTGGAATGAAATTCTACAGTCACAGCGGTACCCCAGGATTGAAAATCAGAACCTTCAACAAATATACCAAGTACCAAAATACAATATAAACCTGCTTTAAAAAGGTTAAAATCTTACATCTTAAAAACATTGTTGAGCATCTACAGCAAAATGTTACATAATTCATGTTGGAGGCTCTCTCAGGAATTTGTTTTATAAAACTGGCAGGTTGGAAGCACGTATAAACAAAGCTGGAGTAAAGAAAGCCAAAGAAATTTATACAAGGGTTCTGCCCTGAGAAAGTAGTATGTCAAGTCCACTCAATTTACATTATATAAACAAGTTCTGTTTCTACCAACAATGGGAGTAATGCATTCAGTAGGAAGTGAAGCTGCCTCTTTGTTAAGACATATTACTGGTAGAAAGAAACCTACCCTTGTGGAATTTTCCAATAGCATATGCAGTAGAACATTTGTTTACCTCAATAGTAGGTTAAATTTGCATCTGCCGTTTTTCCTGTTTGATACCCATAGTATAATATGTTAAGTACGTCTTCCTTTAGGAATACAATATTGATTATAGAGGAAGAGAAATTAAGTAAAAATATCAAACACTAAACAGTGCACTAGACCACTTTAGATCACCAATTTTACTGTAGACCAAAAAACAAGGCAACTACATATGATTTTGAAGCAACGCTCACCTATCTTTTGTGCACATCTCACAATCAAACAACTTAACCACAGACTGTGATTTATAAACATCTTTCACACATGAAATTACTTGGTCATTGTAATATGTGTGATAGGTGCTGTAACTACACTTGTATCCAGGGAACAGTACTGTATTTGATTATAGCTCATTGGTATGTGTCGCTTACATAAAATCACTGTGATGTTTGCTATAGGCAAGCATATCATATAAAATGTTTTGTCTCTTTTTTTTTTTTTAAGTTGACATATTAAGGTATGATCTTTATTTATACAGCATCTACAGAATAACAAATGTGATATAATAAACATCATGCAATGTTTACATTTTTTTAGTCCACTGTATAATTTAAGGGTGGCTCGGTGGTGCAGTGGATAGTGCTGCTGCCTCGCAGTTAGGAGACTCGGATTCACTTCCTGGGTCCTCCCTGTGCAGAGTTGGCATGTTCTCCCCATGTCTGCGTGGGTTTCCTCTAGGTGCTCTGGTTTCCTCCCACAGTCCAAAGACATGCAGATTAGGTGCATTGGCAATTCTAAATTGTCCCTAGTGTGTGCTTGGTGTATGGGTGTGTGTGTGTGCTCGCCCTGCAGTGGGCTGGCGCCCTGCCCGGGGTTTGTTTCTTGCCTTGCGCCCTATGTTTGCTGGGATTGGCTCCAGCGGACCCCCATGACCCTGTAGTTAGGATATAGCGGGTTGGATGATGGATGTATAATTTAAATAAACATAAATGCAAATTTTTTTTTATTGTTTAAACTAGTGAATGGGGGAGCAGGGAGTTTTGGACAGGCCAGGTTTTAAACTCTTCATGATGCAACAAACAATACTATAAAAATAAAAATGCACAGTAATGCAAATTCAAACTGAAAGTTTTAAGTGCAAAAGTAAAATGAGTAAAGCATTCAAAATAGCTTGCCTTAATGGTAGAAGTATCAAAAATAAAACTACTAAGTTGGAGTTGTATGTAGTCGATCACAATTATGATATTATATCAATAACAGAAACCTGGATAAATAACAAAGATGAGGATAAGTATAACATAGAGGGGTATACATTTTTAGCAAGGATAAATAAAACAGAAAAGAATGGGGTGTTGATTTATAGGTCAAACAGAATTTAAATACAAACTTCTTCAGCTAGACAATTAGCCCCATCTTAATGATAATGTCTGGATTAGTCTATAAAAGGAACAAGGAAAGATGCCATATTTTAGGAGTGGGTTATAAACCATAAATGCAGACAGTAACTGTAATGCACATCTTTTTAGTAATATTAAAAAAGGCAAGTTTACAGAGGGATATTATAGTTATGGGGGACTTTAACTATCTGAATATTAACTGGGTTAATTTTGTAAACAGTGGACCGCAAGAACAGGAATTCTTTGGTGTAATCAGTAACTGTTTTTAGCACAGTTCTTAAAGCACCAACACAGGTGGAAGCCTGTTTAGATTTAGTATTTTGTAACAATCACGGTAGAATTGAGAATGTAGGGGTGAGTTAACTGCTAGGGTCAAGTGACCATTACATAATACAATTCTCAGTGTTTTGGATGAGCTAGGATGAAAATACCCAAACGGTTAAGTTTAAGTTCGGTAGGGCAAACTTTGAGCAGATGTGACAGAGTGTAAGGTAGATTGACTGTGATAAGCTTTTAAGTGTGAAAACAGCTGAGGAGCAGTGGAACAGGTTTAAAATGTTTTACATATAATGCTGGATAGATACAGTTAGGTCCATAAGTATTTGGGCATTGATGCAATTTTTCTAATTTACTCTATCACAATGGATTTAAAATTATCAATCAAGACGCGACAGAATTATAGATTTTCAGCTTTAATTCAGTGCTCTGAATTAACTCCAGTCCTTTTATTTACTTAACTTGTCAAGGAATAAGAAGGGAACGGGCCACACCTGTCCATGAACCTGCTTGTCAGTCACACATGTCCAATATCTTTTGAGCATCTGAAAATAGAGTGACTGTGCAAAAAATGCTGTAATGTGTGAAAGCTTAACACAATACCTTTGTGAAACCCTGAAATCAAAGCCGAAAGTCTATACTTCTGTCACATCTTGATTGCTTAATTTCAGATCCATTGTAGTGGTATAAAGAGAGCATTTATGGGGTTCAAACCGGTAACCTTCCTATTGCCGGCGCAGATCCCTAGCTTCAGAAACACCACTTCGACTAGAGGGAATTTCAAAATACTACTCAGAGCTGTTGTGTTGTATAAAGTACCCAACATGAGTAAATGTAGAGATATCTTCCTAGAAAGTGACGGAGAAAACTACTCATGTAGAGGTTTTAATCTGATATTAAGTTAAACAATATTAAGTTCTAAGTATCAGAAGTACAAGCAAATGTAGGATCTCTCTAAGAATTAAGGTGAAACACATGGGCAGGGGCTGATGAAGTGCACTAATGGCTTTTCTCCCTCATCTGCAGATCATCTGATGGGAAAACCTCCTGAAGCCCAACCAGATTTCACTTCTGCCTCCAGACCACACCCTCCTTCTGACCTCAATTCTACCTAACCCCATTTGGACGCTCCTCTTCCTCATCACCAGCTATAAAAACAGCCACCTGCCTTTCCCTAGCAGTCATGCTTTGACTCAGTCTCTATAGATTACTCGGTGGGAAGACCACTACTTTTCAGAAAATCCTTTACAATATATGGGGTGGATCACCAAAACCTTTCCTTCAATATCTGTGTTTCTTTTACAATATATAGTCAAAAAGTTTTTACAAGCTTAAAAAAATTCAGGCTACCTTCTTTTTCCATGCGAGTCGTATTACAATTACTAAAGTAGGAGCCAAGTAACTGCAATCTAAATCAGAGACTTTCAGCATGAGCAGACATCTTAATGATTATACCTTAATGAAGCATACAGGTTTTGTCCACCTTACGAAGGAGCTGAAGTGTTCCTGAAAACCCCTGTGTAAAATGAATTATTGAAAAACGAACACCTAATTACAATTGAGTAATATGGAAAACATTTTTAAGTTTTCCCTGGGCCCAAATTGTCCCCCATTTTTGTTTAAACAACACCAAGTAGATGAAAATCGACAGAATTAGTTTCATAACAACATTAGTCATCTAGAATAAACCTAATAAGTCATTCCCCTTCATATGAGGAAATAATGTAAAGTAAAAAACATTTACCTAGATTTCATAACTTATAGTTTCACATTTAAAGGAATTGCCTTTTGTTATTCCCTGGGCTTTTCCAACTAGTTCAGGGTCTGCTTAGGAGGTATGATGCCTAGTATAATGTGAGAAGACATGAAAATAACACACTTGACAAGGTGAGTGAACCACAACAGGTGAATGCCTGAGATATATGCCCCACCATCTTTGGCATGATTTTGCGAGGAAAACAACTGAAAACCGCAGCATCAGACTACAGGCTACATGTCACTATTGCCCATATTTGAAAATTTTCCCAGGTTTTTCCAGAGGTTGGAAAGCCTGTATTTTAGGTAATTGGCTGAGCAAAACATTGTACATATCTGTGTAGCCCTTTTTTAATGGTTTATTATTACAGTAAAAAAAAAAGGTGTCTAGCAAAATATATTGGATTAAACATAGCCATTTGTGTCTGAAAATGTAGTAATGTAAAAGTAGAAATATTTTCAAAACATACTGAAATGTAGTAAAGGAATATTTTTACTTTGTTACTGTACAACATTGCAGAATTGCCTATTGGTTTCACTTAAATAGCTTGAGGACTTTCATCATCTTGTTCCTTTATAGTGACACCCCATAATGGTCACAAGCTATACAGTTAATCTACTCATATTTGGCACTAACTGACTGAAGTGTGAGTATGGTTCTTTCACTTTCGTTTCACATCTTGGATATTACACTCCTACTAGCTGAGTTACCTGCCTTTATCTGGGAAATATTTTTTAAGTCAATGGGCCTCAGTTAGTAATGCTGCTGTAATCAGGTGCAGCAGAAGTACTATGTAACCAAGTTCTTTTCTGTATACAATATTTGTAGTTTTTTTTTTTTTAAATAAAAAAACAATGTCTAATATTATTGGCTGGCAGTGTGGTTTACTGGTTAATGGTTTGAATCTAGGTTTTCAAAAAACTTCTGTAAAATCATGTTTTCTTGGTTTTATAAGTTTTAATCTGTAATCTAATGGAACTGACAGTTATTTCAGTATGTGCAGCTGCTGGAATACTTCTTACTTTTTCACAACGTACATTTTAAAATTACATAAATGACAGCAAACTTATAACCAATATTATTCAGTTTCCTGTCTTAAATAAGGTAATTGTCAGAAAAAATTATATTAAAGCATATATAATTTCTATAGTTGCACACTGCAACTCTTTCAAAAAGCACAATGAGAAGGTACATGTACATAAAGTTTAATTATGTTAGACTCAACAGCCTAGAAAGACTTTGGCCTGTAGCATAACATACTGTATGTATTATTCAGCAATTATCTTATAAATGAATCAGCTAAGCAAAAAAAGTGATGACGTATTTTTGCCACTATTTAACTAACACTAAAGTGACAGTTGTGTCATAGGACTCATAAATTATGTGTAATAACACTCTGAATTGCTCAAATGTTCCAGAAACAAGTAACCTACATATAAAAGCAATAGAAGAAAGCACTTGCATTGCAAGGGCCATCAAATAAAAAGCAATATAATATGTTCAGCTCTTGCACTTTAATTCCCAATAATATATTAAAATGTTTTGATACAACATGGGAAATTAGCATGTGCTACTAATGTATCAATAAGTTCTATTCATGTCATATAGTCAGAGAAAACTCTCAACAAACTAATTTGAAGCTTTAAATGTATCAAATTGGAGCTCTGTGCTGGAGTCAGCACATAATGTAGGTTATTGCTGAACTACAGCATGATGCCACAGGTTTATAGAGGATAAGCAGTTAGCAGCAATTGAGTTGAACAGATATGCACTGAAACAAATACTTTATCTTTATCTGTAACATAGCACTGACAATTGCAAAAAGCAGAGTTATTTTTTTCTGCAAGCTTCAATTCATTAATGTAGCCAGGGCCTTTAAACCACAGCATTAATTTCTTTTATTTTTCTTAAATACCTCCATATGAACATCTACTGAGCCAGCTATAACCCTCTTCTTGAGCTAAGCAGGAAAGAAAAAACACAAAAACACAGAGCAATAAAATCCACAAACTGATTGTTGTTTAAAATTTCCTTCAGTACAGTAAATCAGTTCTTTTGTGGACTACACAATTTATACTTAACTATATATCAACTATAAACTGAAATTGCATTTCCTTCAGTTAACTGTTGAGATTAATTTACTGATATGTTATACATTTTAAGCTAGGCAACCAAACATTTTCCATTCATATAGCTTTTACTTTCACAAAATAAGATTCATTAATTATATAATTATCATTTGAGATTTTTTTTTTAGATAAAAATATCATTTTGCTATACCACTTCTATTATAAAACACATTTTTGCTTTTATTAACACTAGAATTACCAGAGCCTACAAAAAAAACTTGTAGACCCGGCCCACCTTAAATCTGTGCACACCTCTCCACTAGCGTCCTTTGTCCTGTAAATGTGCCAATAAAGACAAGCAGCCGGCTATTCCATCCCCCCACTGACTTAGATGTACATGAACTTCTCCCAGCTCATGCCTTGATTGATTATCTGAGAGTGAAGTGGAGTTTTAGAGTGGAAATAATAGATCATTATTTGGAACACACGCAGCATTTCATACATGTTCAGTTTCTTCAATAATCTGTGTAAACACATTTTTAAAACAGAAACATTTTTCGTATTTTAGTAGTAAATGACAAAATGTAGGCATAAACTGTATAATGTATGAAGCCTGAAGTCCAAAGATCAAATAAACACTTTCACAAAAGGTTCAAGGAAAAGACAACAGCTTCCGTGGCGTAGCGGTAAGATTTGCCCACTTGTAATCAGGAGTTCCCGGTTCGATCCTGACTCACTCCTATATTTGCAGTTTTCAGCAGTGAACTGCTCTTATAGTTAATATTATACAGTACACACATACACTTGGTTTGTTTCTGTAACACATGGTGTACATTTATAGGACTTGTAAAAGTTACTGTTTTTTTTTCACTTTTATTCTCTCTAAATCACGATCACGATACATACTACTGCCACCCCCACTCAGGGATCTGACACTGTTAGTTTTTATAAAAGCTGACACACAGATGCTAGCGAATCTACCTTCTTTGCATCTCACTGTCACTTGATTTTTTTTTTTTTTTAATTCAGTTTTATTGAGTGTTCCTGCTTACGCTGAATTAGTATGCACCTTATGGTCTATGATGTCAAAAAAAAAAAAAAAAAAAAAAGAGACATAGGTATATATGATATTTGGAATTATTCGTTTTATGACCTGTATAGTACATTTCGGAAAACTTTGTGGCACGGATGCAACATTATTTTTATATAATTTATTATATAATTATTATTTATAATTTGCATAGCATCTTGCGGTTTGTAATCAGTGACCACGTGTTTTTTTTTCCCCCCCGATCTTGCCAGTCCCCACATGATGCTGTATGCTGTTTCTTTTGTACTCCAGGACATGCAGAGGACAGAATAGTACAGAGCAGTAAGTTCAGCGCTGTATGCAATCATCAGATTCAAATGTTAACAGTTCACACACAGACAAGGATCGTCCTTCCTACATTTACAATGTGTGTACCTGTTACAATGTACACACTTCTCTCTATGCTGTGGTTTCTATTACACACTTGAAAGAAAGAGACAATATATGTGAAAACATCATCACACTAATGCCATATTATTTGAAAACGAACAGCGTCAGATCGGTGTGAATTTATTTGACAGTGAGATATGAAGAAGGCAGATACACCAGCATCTGTGTGTCAGCTTTTATCCTTCCAGATGAGAGAATGTCCAGTTCCATTGGCTCAAAACACCACTCACATCTCCAGTTATTTCCAGTTTCAAATAAAAACTAACAGCATCAGATCCCTGGGTGGGGGGCCGTAGTATGTAATGTGATTAAAAGAGAATAAAAGTGGAAAAAAAAAACTTTTACAAGTTCTATAAATGTGTGTTACAGACGCAAACCAAGTGTATGTGTACTGTATAATATTAACAATAAGAGCAGCACACTACTGAAAACGGAAAATATAGGAAAGAAATTCAGAGCACATCTCTCCAGTTTTGATGTCACTACACTGGTTACCTGTGTCATTCAGGAATGACTTTAAAATTCTGCTTATGGTTTATAAAGCCTTAAATAATCTCACCCCATCTTATATATCGGAATGTCTGACACCTTATATTCCAACTCGTAATCTTAGATCCTCAAATGAATATCTCCTTAGAATTTCAAGAACAAAACTTAAAACAAGTGGTGAGGCGGCCTTCTGCTACTATGCACCTAAAATCTGGAATAGCCTGCCAATAGGAATTCGCCAGGCTAATACAGTAGAGCACTTTAAAACACTGCTGAAAACATATTACTTTAACATGGCCTTTTTATAACTTCACTTTAACTTAATCCTGATACTCTGCATGTTCAGTTCATCATAATAACTATTCATGGTGGCTCTAAAATCCGTACTGACCCCTACTCTCTCTTCTGTTTCTTTTTCCAGTTTATTTGTCCACCACCACCTACTCAAAGCATCATGATGCTCCAACAATGATGGATGGGTTAAAAGGCAGAAGTCTACGTGACCATCATCATCAAGTCCTTCCGTGAGAACCCTAAATCCAAAGAGGACTGTTTCATTTATGTTAGGTAGAATGCCCAGAGGGGACTGGGCAGTCTAATGGTCTGGAATCCCTACAGATTTAATTTTTTTCTCCTGCCGTCTGGAGTTTTGCTTGTTTTTTCTGTCCACCCTGGTCATTGGACCTTATTCTTATTCTATGTTAATTAATGTTGACTTATTTTATTTTCTTACTGTGTCTTTTATTTTTCTATTCTTTATTATGTAAAGCACTTTGAGCTACTTTTTGTATGAATATGTGCTATATAAATAAATGTTGTTGGGATCAAACCGGGGACTCCTGATTACAAGTGGGCAAATCTTACCGCTACGTCAAGAAGCTGTTGTCTTTTCCTTGAACCTTTTTTGAAAGTATTTATTTGATCTTTGGACTTCAGGCTTCATACATTATACAGTTTATGCCTACATTTTGTCGTTTACTACCAAAAATATGAAAAACGTTTCTGTTTTAAAAATGTGTTTACACAGATTATTGTAGAAACGGAACACACATGAAATGTGTGTGTTCCAAATAATGATCTATTATTTCCACTCTAAAACTTCACTTCACTCCCACATAATCAATCAAGGCATGAGCTGGGAGAAGTTCATGTACATCTAAGTCAGTGGGGGGATGGAATAGCAGGCTGCTTGCTGCTTGTCTTTATCTGCATTTTTACAGGACAAAGGACGCTGGAGGAGAGAAGCGAACGCATTTAAGGTGGGCCGGATCCACAAGTTTTTTCGTAGGCTCTGGTAATTCTAGTGTTAAGGAAATGCTATAGAGTTACTTAACATAAATAAGATTAGTTCCATAACATAGAGTCGCCATCTGCTTTCATTCTATTTTCCAGAAAATAAAGTAAAAGGTTTAGGAAAAAAAAAATACTGTAAATAAGACCAGTTTTCTAATCTACTTTTACAGAACCATAAATGAATTGAATAAGGCACCGACATATTTCATTAGGCTGTAGGTCCTCTATCTGCTAAGAAAGAGGCATTGTCTATGAACATTTTCTGAAGTACACCTTTTTTATTTTTGCAAATAATGTATGTGAGCAATTGGTTCATATGCAGTTCTTTTACAAACAGAAACACAATAAAAAGTTGCTTTGGTAATACTCAGAAATAAAGGAAATTGACTATTATGTATAAACCATCAAAATATCAATAGGTACTACAATATATGAGGTATTTCTTAAAATACTTGTAGCGCTGCCACATAAAGATAATGTGTTCTGCTGTCGATCGGTTGTTGGGGGGGAATTACTTCTGACAGAGATTGACAGCGGTACCCCAGAGGTGGAACTTCCGGTTGGTTCGGGGATTCATTAGCATAAAGCGCGCCGTCTTTGAGAAAGGAGAAGAAGAAGGAGAAGGAGAAAGAGAAAGAAGGAAGAACATTGGATAAAAGAAAAGGCAGATCAGCTTTTGCTCTGGCCATGGGAAAAGCCTAGGAGCTCCTATTCAGTCCTGTCTGAAGGTGGATGGTCTTCTGTTTAATACCTGAAAACGATCGTTCCTCTATTACCGACGGACTCGGGTGAGCTACAAAACGGACTTACTATTACATTAATCATGGCGCAAGTATGACTGTATGTCTTTTATGACGAAGAGGAGATAGGTTGTGTAGTCCGCTATTTTCAGGACTCCTCATCAGCTCGCCGGCCGTAGCGGGAGTATGACAGGGGACTACCTGCGGATCTATTTATTACCTCTGGAACAGGAATTGAAGGGGTGAAAACGGTTTATGGGTAGATACATGTATATGTGTGTGGCGCAGCAAATCAAGGGTTACTTATATTCGAGTGGGGTGATCTATGTGGAGGGGATTGTTTTTCTATTTTGTTGTTTATTTTGATGGACTGCAAGTATAAATATGGTTTATTGGTGGCAGTAACCTATAAATGTATTGATATTTGGGGGGTTGTTTTATATGAATAAAGGTGATACGGGAAAAGTATTAAGGTGTGATATTGGCCTAACCTTTTATCATCTGCCTTTAGCTAGGACAGATATAGTGGTAGCATTACTCTCGGGCGAGTGCTCAAGACAAATTGTTACATACTGACCAAAAAATGAAATCACTGCAAAAATTGGCAAAAACATAACATAGTCAACATATGTACAGTAAATACAAGACATGGTTTAAGAAAGAAAATTAACATGTACAGTTTATCCCTGGTTGCATTCCTGCCCAGCATACACACTCTGGAGAGAACGACACTTTATAGTAAAAAACAGTTATAGAAAGTGAATGTACAAATGCTGAAATGCTTTAAAAAAGGTTGTTGAAGAACAGCAACCCAAACTTGCCTTAGAGCTTATGTGCTATTGTCTTTACTTTTTAAACTGTAATTTGCCATGAAGGAATTTCTAGATTTTTCACTTTGGGTGAATGTAGTATTAACTACGGAAAAGAACCTAATAAGTGCTCTGATAAGCCACTTTATGCACAAAGCTGGGCATTTTCTTTTTCTTTTCTTTCAAATTAACTGTTGCTTTGTTAGAGACCTTGAAATTTTCTTAGGAGACAAATACTTTATATAGAAAAAAATCTTGAAACTTTATCAAAAATTACTTTACATTTAACACTCTTATTAATTTTTTCTGCACATCAATAAGCTAACTAAACAGCATTTTGATTTGAACTAGTCCTGTTATGAGCAGTCTGTTGTTTATTTAAGCCCAGACAAGAACCTACAACAAATGACATCCCCCATATGAGAGGTGGGTCAAGAGATATTCAAGATTTTCAAGATTCTGTAAAACTCGAAGAGCAGAGATCAATAGAATTACACTTGAGGTGAGACAGTGTTTTCAATTTGACACTTCAAAACTTTTGGCATGCAACAGTTCAGATAGAATGTCAATGCAGCATGACTTTTGTGTGTAATAAATCTGCACGAAGCCTGTAGGTTTCAAATGGTGCAACAATCTAAAAAGATGGACTTGTAGTGAACTGCAAGTTCCCAATAGGAGACAACTGAAGTTTATAAAATATTATCAGAATGTCATTAAGGATGAAAGTTTTTTCAGCAATCAGAGGTATTAAAAATTAACAGAGGAAATATATTATATATTCTATTTCCTCAACTGGTGATTAGACATGGACTATATCTAAAGTAGAAGTACAGACTATGTGAAAACTAGTATTTTTTTTTTGGCAATATACTGCTGCTTTGACTTATAGTGGTTATCACTGTGTAGGAGCATCTCAAAAGGTGTTTTTGCAACTAACAAAAAAATCAGCATAGTGACTATGAATCAATCTCAAGTCAAGTCTCTCACTAAGAATTAACTGGACACATGTTAAATATAGGATACCAAACTGATGCATTCTTGGCAATGCTTCCTAAAATACCATACTGTTTATCAAAACATCCACCTCTAAGGAAATAGCATTAAGTAGATTTTTATTTTAAGTACAAAGTATTTTTTTTAAGTCAAATATATGAAAAACTATATTAATCCATTTTTTTCCAATGTCTGATTTTCTGTCAACTATTGATTATTATATTGAATTACAAAATGTGTTTATATTTTTTTAATTGTGTATATATTTTAACCAAGGTAAACATAATTTCCTTATACTTTGTGTTTTATGGGATATGTCCTGTGTTAAAATGAAGTACTGACAAAACTGTTTTTTGCTGTATTGAGTATTGTTCATTATTTAGTGTATAACATGAAGCAGAAATGTGAATAATGTCAAAGTATAAAACAAAAAAAGTCACAGTAGCTTGGATGTAGGCACTGTGCAATAATTTGCCAAAGCACCAAATCAAAGAGTTAACAAAAACCAAATATCTGCCTAAAGCAAAATTCAAGCCTTCAATAAATTATTTCATTTGAAATGTATTCACTTTGTTGAATATTGTCTTTATGGGGTAGATGTGGAAAAGGTGATGAATTAAGTGGTCAATCAATTCATTACAAGTTGGGAATGGCAATATTTTGACAATATGTTAAGGGCTCTCACTTTATTCTCCTTAGGGTCTTTGGCTTTTAGACTTAAGGTAAGTGAAGTGTACTTTTTTAAGAAAGATAACAGTATCATTTATTGTTAAGCACAGGGATTATAGAATTATAAATACTGTACTGATAAAAGATGGGATGCAAGAGAGATGAGACAGACAAATGCAGAACAAGAAAGAAAGAACTTTATTCATCCCAAGGAAGAAATTTAACGGTTTAGAAAAACTCAAGAAATATAATAAACAGCAACTCTTCTCAAATACACACCAGAATTCCTATAAAGAAAGAAAACATCTGACTTATCTATAGATAAAAGAGCAGTCATAGTCATAGTGAAACACTATAAAGGCATATTGCTGTAGGTATGAATGAGCTGCAGCGGCATTTTTGTGACACACTTTGGGTTAGTAATTTATCAGCTGAAAGTATTTAATGATAGTACGTCAAAGAGGATGAGCAGCATTGTTCATAATGACAGTCCGTTTTGTCTTTATTCCCTCCAACGATATAATATTTCCAGCAGGTAGAGTGCCTCACATAACTGAGATACCTTTTTCAGTGGGCATCTCAAAAGGGATGTTATTAATCAAGCAAACCACAGAATAGAATAATCCCACTGGCCATCACAGAGTTGTAAAATATAAAAAGGATGTTACTACCCATACAAAGAAACAGTATCCTAAGAAATAAAGAAGGAAAAAAAAAAAAAAGAAAGAGTCTGCTCTGCCCAAGACGTTTTGCATGAGATGACAGTCTGCTCTCCTTTGCTCTGCTACATAGACTTGGGTGAATGAGGAATAAACTGCTATTCTGTGGCTCAATGCTTTCTCCTCTCTAAATTAGTTAAAAGCTCTAAGAGACAGAAATTTACATTGCAACAATCAAATGTGAGAAAGCAGGATTTAGCTGTCTGTTTACTAACTAATTAGAGTTCTATATTATCTTAGCATAGGAAAAAGGTTTAAAATACTATTCCTTAAGGATAATATTCAGTGCTGAATGGAGCTGCATGTTGAGGCTCTAGGTTGAAGTAATGAACTTTTCTTGCAGTGGAGTGCGCTTTCCCTTTGCCACATGGTCTTTTGTCAGACTCTGTGGCATACTCTATAGCACTTTCTTCCTCATCCTACTTTTTAACTCTTGGCTATGTTTTCAGGTGGTTTGTTGGGAAAAGAATAACTCTTCTGGCACAGGAGCATAGATGCTGAAATTCCTTTATAGAACTATGGCTTATTCTACTAGAAAAGGCCCAGTTAGTGGCAGTACATACAGGAGTGGATATTTGAGCTAGTTCAGGGCATCCTGCTCCAAGGTTCTACAAGAGTAGATTCTTGTTGCAACAAAAGTGCTTTCATCCTCCAAAAAATTATTTAGCTTTCTGCTCCAAAGGGATATAAAGATGTATGCACCTAGTTTTAAAAAGTACTATAGCCTTTGATGGTTGGATTGAGGTTCTTTTTAATTAGACATTAAGTCCATGCTTATAGGTACAATGCTGGAAACAACAACATTTATTTATATAGCACATTTTCATACAAAGAAATGTAGCTCAAAGTGCTTTACATAATGAAGAATAGAAGACACAGTTAGAAAATAAAATAAGTCCACATTAATTAACATAGAATAAGAGTAAGGTCCGATGGCCAGGGTGGATAGAAAAAACAAACAAAAAAAAAACTCCAGACAGCTGGAGAAAAAAAAATAAAATCTGCAGGGATTCCAGACCATGAGACCGCCCAGTCCTCTCTGGGCATTCTAAATAACATAAGTGAAACAGTCCTCTTTGGATTTAGTGTTTAGGATTTTAGGGAAAAGTTGAATTATAACCATTAGTCTGCCTGACTAAAGGCCACATCATAGTAAATGACTTTTCCAGTAATTTTCAGTCACAGACTTTACTTAACATTATCTTACCAAGTAAGGGGTATAGTGCGACACACCTAGAGGCTTAGTCCAACTAGTCAGCAGCTTGCCCTGGCAAAATCAAACAGGTCTGATATTGTCTTAAATTGTAGGGATGCACTGTAAGTATATGAAAGCTGATAACCAATAAGTGCTCACCCTAAAGTACAGCACATATAATGCAGTAATGAGGAAAAAGGAATGCAGGTGTTTTGGACCTCACAAACAGAAGCGCGGTTCATCTCTCTGATCACATCATGGTTTACGCAGCTTATTAGAATGGGGGAAAAAAAAAACAAAGGATGAAATTGCATCTAAACTCACTGTGCTTTTGAACATTACTGACTGTCAGAAAAATGAGTGAGCTCACATTACTTTGGAAATGTGAAATTGTCGAAAAAAGTAATCACAATTTTATATCCCCAGCAATTTCTAGTAGTGTAAATTGACACACTCAGGTGATTAGATCAAGAAGTGCAATCATTAAGTTTGACATCCCCTACAGCTAGAAGACGTGCAATGTGACAATGGCTTAAGGTGATTTTCTTTTTGTCTGCAGGAGTCTCTGGAGCTATCTCAGCTCATCATTGATTAACACCTCTTGTTATCAAAAAGTATGGTGACCAAATATTATTACAACTATGTAACACTTCACTCGAAATAAAGATAGGGCAGAGCATGTGTTAATGTCATTGCCTGCTTACTATTGCTGACCATACCTATAACAGTACCAGGTTCAACCAGCCTGGACTGCCATGAAGTGGCATCAAATGTCTTCAGCAGTTAGTCTTCAGTCACTCTTTGATCAGATGATAAGAACAGGCTTTACACATAATGAAACAATATTCCCATCTGAATTACCTACTCAAATTGCACACAGCCAGAATAGTTTGAACTTACAATGAGGGGAAACACTGCCTATGGTCACTTCTGTAATGTACCCCAGTGACTGAATATGCAACCTTTTAATGGCAGCCACATACTGTATAGTGCCATTCTCCACAAGTTACTGCTTAGTTACAGTCAACTTCCAGCTAATAGGATATCCTATGTAATGACCACTCTCTGAGTAAGAATGGCATATTCTGGGTTCAAGCTAGGCACTTAACATAAAGCATAAATTCATGACACACTGTGCAATATACGGTTTGAAAGACTTCGGAGTTACAGTAAAGTGATACAGATGGCTGTGTCAATTTGTAGCAAATTACTCTTTAATTATACTGAAATATATATTCGGATAAAAAAATTAATATCACCAAAGAGTTAATGAGAACACTAAACGTAATAGTCGCTAAACTGCGTCATTGCATTTAAAATAAAGAATACAACCTTGAACCATCAAATTCAGTCATTCAGCATGCTGATCAACACAGTGTATACTACATACTGTAGAAGGAAGAGCATATTTATATAGTCTAAACATACAGTAAATATACATATATACTATACTGCTACTATATATAGAAGCCTCCCTTTTAGATTAATCACGTTCAAAACCTTTTTTTTTTTAAACTTTTAATTCAACGGTCTCAAGTTTAAGCCTTAAATTTTATAGACACAGGGCAATGTTTTGGCAATGTTACTTAACATGATATACAGTATGTACAAGCCTGTTTCACATATACTGAATTTATCAGTATAATTATTGTGTATTTTTAACCAGGAAAAAAAAGAATCCAACTGTCCCTTTTCAGTAAAGCATGCCATGGAATATAGTATATGTTGTTCTTCATTGTCTGTATGGTTGTTGGATACAGTTTTACTCTACAGGACAAAATATATCAAATAAACAGTAATCTTTTCCATTAATAGCATGTAAATGTTGGCGTGAGGAGTGCATATACTAGTGATGGCGAACCATTTAGAAACCAAGTGCCCAAACTGCAATCCAAAACCCACTTATTTATCGCAAAGTGCCAACATGGCAATTTAACCTGAATACCACCTAAAACTGAACACCAGCATAACCAAGGAGCTGGTGGTGGATTTTAGGAGGCCCAGGCCCCTCATGGACCCCGTGATCATCAGAGGTGAGTGTGTGCAGAGGGTACAGACCTATAATTACCTGGGAGTGCAGCTGGATGGTAAATTGGACTGGACTGCCAATACTGACGCTCTGTCTATCTATCTATCTACTGAGCTTTTAGTTTAGAAAAGCAACTCATACATTAACATCTTTTGTCTTAAAAGAAAAACATAATAACAGAGCTTTCAATGATACAAACAACTTTTTGTTGAAAGGTTAAAGTTTGCATTCGGTATGCTTTTGAACAATTAATGTGCTTTTTGCTGTTGTATGCATGCTGATAATTTGTCTAACCTTGGCTCATACTTTGTAAGTTTGAGAGCAACACATGCAGCACTCAGGTCATCTGTTAGTCTGTTTCTGGTGTCAGATTTGATTTAATGCAAAGCTGAAAACAGCTGCGCACAAGCATAAGATGTTCCAAACAAAGTAAGGAAAGCAATCTCAAGTGCCTTCATTGACTTAAGATTATTTGGCAGAGAATTCCACACTTTAAGGATTTCATTTTCATAACTAACTGTGCTGTCCTTTGTCATCCCTTCGATCCTCTCAAGTGTTTCACTCAGGTCTTCCCTATTAAGCTCCGCCCCCAAAGCTTCCATTATATATTACGGGGTCGTGGATCAGGTGTGGCGATTAACAACTCCCGGCAATAATTACAGATGCGGACGACTCCTCACCTGTGCGCTTAAGCGAGGACTGCCCGCATCACAAAGCTCCCGGAAACCGCTCCGGCCACTCTACCATAACCCCCTTTAAGCCGCGAGTGCGGCAATTATCTGTTAAAACTGGCCTTTTCAATTTTCAGCTGTGGACCCGCTATACCACATCCCCTCCAACCCCACCACGGGAATCACAGACTCAAAAGGCTGCAGTCCGTGCCGCACCCTCAAGCAGCATGTGTGCCGCCCGCCTTACCCCAGACAGGAGAGGAAGGAAGCGCTCCCATTGGGCTGCTGGGCAGAGGGGCGGGTGATGTGAGAAAAGTCCTCCGTATCGCGTGAAGAGGGGGAGCGGTGAGGGGAGCAGCCCGGCCCCACATTCCTCTGGCTTTATAGTAACAAACTCTGTGCTCGGGCGACGGCGCGCGTGCCCACTGAGAGGGCTCTGAGTGCCCCCTTTGGCACGCGTGCCATAGGTTCGCCACCACTGGCATATACTCTGTCACTGGGTACAGTCTCAGCATGTGAATTTGCGTCACACAAGAATATTTTATTTTTAGGGTGACTGGCAAGTATCAAAGACCACATTGTATATAATGTACTAGGGAAAAGCAAGCTATCTGTAAAGTACAGTAAAATAATTAAACATTCTTTAGGTATGTATTTGGTACACTTGTTATAGACAAATGTTCTAAATAACCAGAATTTATAAAAGAAACGTTTATGCAGGTATTGTTTTATTACAAATACTGTTACCACTTATGTAAACTTACAAAGCTAAACAATCATTTTAAACTACCTGCCAACAATCTTTAAGGTGAACATTTAAGACTTATTTTTATAATTCCATATACAATGCATTAATGTATGAATGATAACCATAACAAACATTTCATTTTCAACATATTAAAAAACTTCTTACCTCTACTAATCCTCTGTTTTTCCCCAGAAAGAATTCCTGGTGTATCAATAACACTGATGCTTTCAAGTACTGGGTTTGGCAGTTGGGCACAAACAAACCTATAATGAAAAATGCATTTCAGTAAAATTGATGCCTTATGAAACAAGTGGTACACTATGCAACCACAACTGATATTTATTATATTGATAAGGGATTTATGCTAAAAAACAGATGCTGGAAAACAGTATACTAAACCCAAGTATATATTGGGGATGCAACTGCTCAAGGGGTGAGAGCCACACTGACTGCCTGGGCCTAGCCATAGCTAACAGATAACAGGGCAAACATTGTGAATGGCATTGCTATCATTGGGCGCCCCAGATTCTAGTGCTTTGGTCATAGGCTGTGCGATTGGAGTGTATCGGATGACATTTATACCAAAACTAAACACTATGCAAATCATGATGGCTATGCTGTTGCAAAGCTGATATACTGTACATTATAGGCAAGAAGTCATTGCCTAATAATGTGCAAATACTATTGTATGTGCGCATATAGTGAAGCTGAAAAATATCTTTTTAGACCTGATAGTGCTATATGTGTATTCTAGCTCACTATGACACAATGGCAGCAGTATGTAACAATGTCTTACCATTTAAATACTTCCTGAGAATTTTGCACATTAATATTGCTACATTTAATTATTTTACATGCCACTTCAACAGAATAATCAGCTGTGTTTACATTAACTTCTTAATCTTATGATACATTACTACCATTCACCACATTTAGCATTTTTGAACAGAGAGTGCATAATTTGATGGGTGAGTTTTCAGCAGTAAAATTTGGTTTAGAAAATAAAGTAACAAAATGTTTGCATTATACTTCTTAATATCAGCAATTTGTAGTGCCTCTGTAGGGAAAAACGTCAAAATAGAGGTTCTTCTGTGTTGTATGTATACAGAATACAGCATATGCAGTTCGCAGCAAAAAAACAGGCATTTCTTTTTAATATTTGTGATTAAAATTAATAATCACTTTTAAAATATTAAGAACAATCAGTTTCAAATTCTGCAATAACTGTGCACACTAACATGCATGTAGAAGGAAAATATGTGCAAACTCAATAAAGACAATGACCAGGCAAAAACTTTGAACCCAGGACATACACACATAGAGCAACACATTTTATTCCAATCTGCATCTTCATGTCAAGCTTGTATGCTTAAGAAGAAATGTTTAAGGGACAACATTGAGTAAATGCTCCCACCAAGGATCTTAAATTCAAAACCTGAAATATGCCCCAAGGTGTCTCCAATTTTTACATGTGAAGATAACTGCCCTTACAATGTATAATAGCAGTTTCCAGTTGCCAGAAACTAGCAAGGCCAATTGAGAAGAAACAAAACAATGTAGTGGTGGGTGCAATGTATGTCTTCAAGGCACTTCAAGAGAAAGGCAATGCTGTAGGAAGACAGCACCTGTAAGAGGACTGGGATACCAAAGATGTGTGAGAGGGAAACACTAGAGAAATAAAGAAGCACAGCCTTTGAAGATCTGGGTAATATTCTCCAAGGACACAAGATGCAATAACAGGTGATGTAGCAGCTGCCAAGGATTTCTAATTCTGTAGAACAAAAGTTCCTCCATCCAGTCAAATCAACAGACTTGAGGATAAAAAATGCAAAACACTGAAAAGAAATACACATTTTTGAAAATGGAGATGGATTACACTTGTCTTCCGATTTCAGTACCCAATTGACAAGCAGAACAATAATCATGTTTATTTATTAATTTCTCATGTGCAATTCTGAAACAGCAGAAAGTCCTTCATTCTTTGTCTGTTAGCATTCTTGGAAATTTTATTCAGGGAGTAAATTTTGTTTTATAGCTTTTTTCTATCTCGTCTATGTTCCAGAATCAAAAACTCCAATAATGACACATGCTTTAAATAATATGCATGGATTTCTACTATTGGTGAGGGTTAGAATGAAAGTTAGAAGTCATTCCTGCTTCATTCTCACTCTAGCTTCTTAAAATTCTGTGCATTTTGCTTAAAACGTTTACCTTTGTTTTCTTACATTACAAACCAAGAGTGAGCAAGTGATGCTGTTCTGTGCAAAGCATCACTAGACTCTACACCCACCTTGTCAGTGTCACCAGGCACACAGATTTATATTGACTTCACAATTTGGTATGGCAATATCTCCTCCGAGAAATTAAATTGGCTAGGCAGAATTTATCTACCATATTTAAAACCATTGGCTATCAATAGAGTTGATCATTAAAATTTGCTAATGTAATTTTCACAGCAGATATGCTGTGTGTGCCATTGACCTTATTCAGTGAACAATTTCCTAGAAATTTGTTTTGTGGCTGACTTACAGAAACACTTTCTACCCCAGCGCCTCATAATCCTATGTGAGACCAGGGTGACATAGCAGACCCGTAGCAGCCATGGAAACATCTTTCATGCATGGGTGCTATAAGTGTATTCCAACCTCGCATTTTACGTCAATGCCCAATCTGCTTCATGTTTGAGTGATGTCACTATCCGACCTGTACTTCAGCCAGTTTTGCACCCAATATTTGTTTAAAAAAATGGAAGCCAAGGTCTGTGATACAGATTGCATATTTGTAGCTGGAACTCCACAAAAGGAGAAAATGAATCACGTATCTCAAAGTAGTTTTTCACTCCAAATCTTTCGACTCCTATCAGGAATCATCATCAGAGGAAAATAATTAGATGTACAGGAATCCTAGGCAATATATCACAAATAAACAATGGAGAGTTTGAGGGTGGTGGGTTAGGGGGTTTAACATTAGAATCCCTGAAGCCTATGAAAAAACTTGTAATCCCAGCCCACATTAAATTCCTTTGCACCTCTCTATCAACGTCTTTTGTTTTGTTGATCAGCACAAGCAGCCTGCCATCCTATCCTGTGCCCATGACGAAGCTCAACTCAGGCAAAAAGTTCTCCCAGCTCAAGGCAAGGCTCCTTATCCGAGTGTGAGGTGCCAGGAGTTGTATAGGGTGAATAATACAGTATATCGTTATTTGGAATACACACATCTCACACCTGTTCCGTGTCTACAAAGATCCAGGTAAGTGTAGGATGAAAGGAAATGCAAGGCAAGAAATGCTGAACACATACCTAAAGCAAAAAAAATTTCCATGTTATACTAATAATAACATGAAGTGCATAATGTGTGAAGACTTTAACCCAAATATCAAATAAACATGTGCGCTTTTATTCAAGAATATAACCAAAGCAAAAAAAAAAAAAAAATCATTTAATTTACATTTTTTTGTCAATGAATTACAAACCCAAGGTCAAATGTCAATTGACAAAAAGCTAACATGTAATGTATTCTTAAAAGGTGCAGAGTTAAGAACTACTGCCTCATAACCAAAGGGTTGCTGGTTTGAGTCTCAGCACTCCGTGTTTTGAGTAGTGAGCTGCTATTATTATTACAGTACTATAATATAATAAAAGCATATATTTGATTTGAGTCTGTAACACGCTAACTTTTACAAGTAGTCAAAATTTATACCGCGCTTTTTTTTTTTTTTTCCAGCTTTATTCTCTCACTGACGTTCACGTGGTAAAACAAACTTGCCTCTCACTCTCTGAGTTGATGCTGTTTATCTCCATTCTTTTCACAAGAGAAGCGATGACCCCAGTTTGTACCTGCTCAGAATTATTTGTTGTACCGGGAATCAAAGATACGATGTCCCGTGACCGCTACCAGACTGGACAGAACCTTAACAGATGGCTTCTTCACAGCGCTTTTGCCGGCTAATAGACTGCTGCACCACAATGCAACTCTGCTTGGCACCATAAGTAAAATGGGACTTCCACCTGCAGCTAAAGTCACTTTAGTACGCAAGCAATTTGCCATGCTTCTTGATGAATATACCGAAGTGTGTGCTTTTGTTAAACTGTCTGTTTGGGAGCAGCTGATAAATTATGATTACTGTTTTATATTGTATATTTGTGTTGTTTTACTTAGAATTTGATTTAAAACTCTTACATGTGCCAGTTTTGCTACAGCAATAATTGTTTTTTTGATAAGGACATGTACAAAGGGCTCAGAGTATAAATATCCATAAAAGCCCATGAACAAAATACTTATATCCATATACCTTAAAACTTATTTTACTTTAAGCTAAAAAAAAGTATATTTGATCATGAGTTCAAAGAAAAGGTGAAACTGACCTGTTCAGAAATGCATTTCCAAAAGCATTTAGCTTCCTGAAAGGCTTTTTGGGATCCACAACCAAAGCATTGCCAGGGATTACTCCTTCTACATCTCCATGCATTACTGCAATAAAGGAATCAGTTGTAGGTTCTGGTCCAATTCGCATACCAGGAAAATCTTGCTCCAGTAAGTACCTGATGAAAGAAATATATTTACTTTCAGATTAGCCAAAAAAACAGGGAAAAACTTAAAGTTAAAAAGAAAAAAAAATATTTATATATGTTATCCAACATTTTGTTTGACTTTTAGCATTGAAAAAGTAAGAATCCAAGGTTTTCAAGCAAGACAAAATAATTAGGAATCAAATTAGTTAGGAATTAAATGGAAGGTCAACCATAACAATGTCTTATTTTATGCCCTCCTCCAAAAAAGGATTTTGTATATTGCATAGTTTTTTTTTATAACTTAAAGCAATTTGTGAGTCACAAACTAACTTTATGTACACCACCTTTACAGTAAAGACAAGCTCTCTACCACATCACTAATACAATGCTGTGAAAAGTGTTTTCCCCTTCTTCTGTTTTTGCAAATTTTACACAATGATTTGTCTCAGATCTTTAAACAAAATGCAGTATTCAAGAATGAGAACCTGCGGGATCACACGATACAGCATTTAAACAAGTGGCAAATGGTGCAGTGGTTAGCACTGCTTCCTTACAGATCCAGAAGACAAGGTTTGAATCCCTGCTTGGTCATCTATGTTGTTTGCATGTTCTGTTCCACATGTCAGTACGATTTTTTCTCCAGGTAGTTCAGTTTTCCTACCACAACTAAAAATCATACACACTTAAATAGCTAGCAATGTAATGCCTGCCCTACATGGGTGACTGTGGGTATATATGCATACACCAACAGTCACAGGTCAAGCATGTCTGTGACTTAGGCTCGTTGCCCTGCACTAGTTGTCTCTTGGTAGGCTTAAGTCCTCAGTTGCATAGAATTGCATTTAGTGGTTTTTAAAACGTATACCTACATGAACTAATCTAACATTCCTGGGGTATCAGATGAAACAAAAGAACACACGGAGATCCTACAAACATGACATAGCAATCCCTTGGTTAACTGGATACAGTAAAATTAATGTTAAAAAGCAGGGGTTTTCAGTGTGGCTTGACAGCGTTATCATTAACACTAGAATTACCAGAGCCTACGAAAAAACTCGTAAATCCGTCCCACCTTAAATCACTTCTTAAAATCGTTCTCACCTCTCCGCCAGTGTCTTTTGTTAATCTAAATGTGCTAATAAAAGAAAAGCTGCAAGTAGCCGGCTATTCCATCCCCCCACCGACTTAGAACGTGCACAAACTTCTCTCAGCGTTTTAGAGTGGAAATAATAGATCGTTGTTTGGAACACACACATTTCATGTCAGTTCCATTTCTACAGTAATCTGTGTAAACACATTGTTAAAACAGAAACGTTTTTTATATTCTAGTAGTAGATGACAAAATGTAGGCATAATCTATATAATGTATGAAGCCTGAAGTCCAAATATCAAACAAATACTTTCACATAAGGTACAAATCTAACGCAACAATTGCACTTTTATTCAAAAATATAACTGCAGAAACAAAAAGCGACATTGACACCTGTTTGTTATGACTGCCTCCGTGGCGCAATAGAATCAGCTGCCGATTGAGAATCAAAAGGTCGCGAGTTGGATTATGCGCCACTCTGTTTTGAGAAGTAAACTGCTCTTAGTCTTACAATTTTAGAATAAAAACATACATTTGATTTCAGTCTGTAACAGCCGGTGTAATTATTGATACTTGTAAAGGTTGACTTTGGTTTTTTTTAGTCAGTTTTATTATCTCGGCCGCGTTCACGAGCCCAAACACACCCCACCCCCGCATCTGACACTGCCTGACATAATATTGCATTTGTACGATGAGGTTTTCACATATACAGTAATCCCTCGCTATATCGCGCTTCGACTTTCGCGGCTTCACTCTATCGCGGATTTTAAATATAAGCACATCTAAATATATATCACAGATTTTTCGCTGGTTCGCCGCTTTCTGCGGACAATGGGTCTTTTAATTTAGGTTACATTCTTCCTCAGTTTGATTGCCCAGTTGATTTCATACAAGGGATGCTATTGGCGGTTGGCTTAGAAGCTACCCAATCAGTGCATGTATTACATATTAACTAAAACTCCTCAATGCTATAAGATATGCTTCCCGCGCGGTGCTTGTTTGCTTCTCTCTATCTTTCTCACTCTCTCTGCCTGACGGAGGGGGTGTGAACAGAGGGGCTGTTTGCACAGAGGACACGGACGCTCCTCTACAAAATGCTGCTTTATCACGGTGCTTCTGTATACTTAAAAGCACGTATTGATTTTTTGATTGTTTGCTTTTCTTTGCAAGCGCTCTCTCCTTTGAAGATGATAGGTTTGCTTACTTTTAATTGTGAGAAAGAACTGTCATCTCTGTCTTGTAATGGAGCACAGTTTAAACGTTTGACTAAAGGGTGTTATTTCATGTCTAGAGGGCTCTAATAATGTTAAAAGGGTGGGAGAGTTTATAAGGGCTTAAAATATATAAAAATAACTATACAAACATATGGTTTCTACTTCGCGGATTTTCACCTATCGCGGGGGTCTGGAATGCAACCCCCACGATCGAGGAGGGATTACTGTATTGTCTCTCTTTCAGGTGTGTAATAGAAACCACAGCATAGAGAGAAATGCAATATTATTTGAAAACGAACAGCGTCCGATCAACTGTAAAAGTATGGCATCTCTAAATGTTTGCTTTTTTTTCCAGAGACAAATATATGTGACGTTTTGAAGAAATCATTTTATGACACGATTTACCTTTATTTATTTACTTACTTCCTAAAGCCTAAAGCCACAAGTAGTGTGCAGAGGGCATGCTCAAAAATGTGTGTAATGCCACAAAAAGTGCCTGCTGACACTTTAGTATGCAAGCAATGGTATGTGCATTCTTGCTTCGATGTAGAAGGGAGCTGAGTTTACCTCTGTTATAGCGAGTCTATGTGAAAACAGCAATGTCAGATGCGGGGGTGGGGTGTGTTTGGGCTCGTGAACGCGGCCGAGATAATAAAACTGACTAAAAAAAAACCAAAGCTAACCTTTACAAGTATCATAAATTACACCAGCTGTTACAGACTGAAATCAAATGTATGTTTTTATTTTAAAATAGTAAGACTAACAGCAGTTTACTTCTCAAAACAGAGTGGCGCAGGATCGAACTCGCGACCATTTGATTCCCAGTCGGCAGCCGATTCTATTGCGCCACAGAGGCAGTCATAAAAACAGGTGTCAATGTCGCTTGTTAAGGCGGCTTTTTGTTTCTGCAGTTGTATTTTTGAATAAAAGCGCAATTGTTGTGTTAGATTTGTACCTCATGTAAAAGTATTTGTTTGATATTTGGACTTCAGGCTTCATCTATACTAATAAAAGGCAAAGCCCTCACTGACTCACTCACTGACTGACTGACTGACTCATCACTAATTGTCCAACTTCCCGTGTAGGTAGAAGGCTGAAATTTGGCAGGCTCATTCCTTACAGCTTACTTACAAAAGTTAAGCAGGTTTCATTTCGAAATTCTACACGTAACGGTCATAACGGTCGATAATGGTCATAACGCCCGCCATGTTGAACTTTCTTATTTATGGCCCCATCTTCACGAAATTTGGTAGGCGGCTTCCCTGCGCTAACCAAAACCGATGTATGTAATTATTTCGGTGGTATGACGACATTGTCGGCCGCCATATTGAATTTTCCACACGTCACTAATTCTCCAACTTCCCGTGTAGGTAGAAGGCTGAAATTTGGCAGGCCCATTCCTTACAGCTTACTTACAAAAGTTAAGCAGGTTTCATTTCGAAATTCTACGCGTAACGGTCATAACGGTCAACAACGTCCGCCATATTGAACTTTCTTATTCGTGGCCCTATCTTCACGAAATCTGGTAGGCGGCTTCCCTGCGCTAACCGAAACCAATGTACATACTTATTTCGGTGGTATGACGCCACTGTCAGCTGCCATATTGAATTTTCCAACATCACTAATTCTCCAACTTCCCGTATAGGTAGAAGGCTGAAACTTGCAAGGCTTATTCCTTACAGCTTACTTACAAAAGTTAAGCAGGTTTCATTTCGAAATTCTACGCGTAATGGTCATAATGGTCAACAACGTCCGCCATGTTGAACTTTCTTATTGATGGCCCCATCTTCTCGAAATTTGGTAGGCGGCTTCCCTCCACTAACTGAAACCAATGTATGCGTACTTATTTCGTAGTATGATGCCACTGTCGGCCGCCATATTGAACTTTTCAACAGTCTTTGTTACTTATGGGCCCATCTTCAAGAAATTCTATCGATCAAAGAACTGTCACTTACCGAGTGGTTTCCATGCCCGGAGATACCACCTACCTTTTCCATTCTCTTTGTTACATATTGCACGGCCATATCAGGCTCACTCTTGATATCCGTAGGAACATTCTGTCTTATGTATTGAATGACTGGGACAGGTTCAAGGTGTGGACTGATGACGGTACAGGAGATTATTATACTACACAGGAGCACTAGAAGAGTGAAATGCTTAAGCCCTTCACCTATGGTTCTGCATGTGAGTTGATGGCTGCCGCTGAATTGTTCGGTTGTCGCTTTCAAGTGTACCGAAATGGCCAAATATTTTACACCTTTGGCCAACCGCCAATGCCTCTTAAACATCTTAGATTCACAGGTGACGATTTCAGTAGTAGACACTTTGATGTTTATGAATGTTTAAACTCTCAAAAGCTGGATATGATTTTAATCGATGAAACCGGTTGTGTGCTTACAACGCTTGACAGATGCCAAATGTCACTTCAACACAACAAATCCTGCAAATACTGTCGTAATTGAAACAAACCATGAAACTCAAACTGATTATGACAGCAGCAATCCAAGCTGTGAGATTTGAGACAAGATTACTGTTCACATGGCCAACTGTAAGTTACATGCTCAAGAGTAAGCTCAGCGCACAGCTTGGTCATGTTACAACCGGAGGGCCGAACTGACAACATGGTATACAAAGAGATCCTTAACAAATAATTATTGGCATATTGTCCCACAGTTTAAAAAGGTTTAATTTTCTTCTTACTAAAAATTTGAATGCAGTACTTCACCGCTGCGAAGCGCGGGTATTTTGCTAGTACATTATATAGTTTATGCCTACATTTTGTCATCTACTACTAGAATATAAAAAACGTTTCTGTTTTAACAATGTGTTTACACAGATTACTGTAGAAACGGAACAGACATGAAATGCATGTGTTCCAAACAACAATCTATTATTTCCACTCTAAAACTCCACTTCACTCCCAGAAAATGAATCAAGGCATGAGCTGGGAGAAGTTTGTGCACGTTCTAAGTCGGTGGGGGGATGGAATAGCCGGCTACTTGCAGCTTTTCTTTTATTAGCACATTTAGATTAACAAAAGACGCTGGCGGAGAGGTGAGAACGGTTTTAAGAAGCGATTTAAGGTGGGACGGATTTACAGGTTTTTTTCGTAGGCTCTGGTAATTCTAGTGTTAAATAGTGGTCAAGCTCATGTTTCATCTCTGGCAGATAAATTAACTTCACTCATTTACTTGTTTCCATAAAGTCTTGTGAAAGATCTTTGTTAATCTTGCTATATTCTTTGGACTTTGTTCCAAGAAATTTAATCACACCCGGGGCTGGAAATAAAAGATAAAGAGTAGTTGACAAAGTGGGCGGCACGGTGGCTCAGTGGTTAGTGCTGCTGCCTTGCAGTTAGGAGACCCGGGTTCGCTTCCTTGGTCCTCACTGCGTGGAGTTTGCATGTTCTACCCATGTCTGCGCGGGTTTACTCAAGGTGCTCCGGTTTCCTGCCACAGTCCAAAGACATGCATTGGCGATTTGAAATTGTCCCGTGTGTGTGTGTGTGTGTGTACGTGCCCTGTGGTGGGCTGGCGTCCTGCCTGGGGTTTGTTTCCTGCCTTGTGCCCTGTGTTGGCTGGGATTGGTTCCAGCAGACCCCCATGACCCTGTAATTAGGATATAGCGGGTTGGATAATGGATGGATGGATGGATGGATACAGTTAGGTCCAAAAATATTATTAGTTAGGTCCTTAAATATTATTAAAGTAAAGAATTCAAAAACATTGGCACAATACACATGCAGAGCAGGTTAGAGATAATGAAAGTACTAAAATTCGAAAGCCTCAAAACAATTATAGTAAAGATCGAATTAGCACAAATAAACGGAAATTATTACTCTGTGAAATAACGGAACTGCGAAAAGAGATCGAATATATAGTTCATATTTAAACTAAGTCTGAGACTTATAGATTGTCTAAGTCGTGTTGCCATCAGGGAAAAGTAGTGTTTCTTCCCAATGAACAGGCATTATCTGCGAGAATGAAAAGATTTGTTGTTTGGTGAAAGTGAAATCCACATACGGGAGCGGCAGAGATGCAAAGTGGCTGGCGCGCAGCACTCATGAAAGCATTATTTCTAAAAATCACCATAGTGATATTTCATTGGTTGTTGGGAAGCTTATCATATTTTAACATATTTAATGGTAATCAGCATAGTATCATTTCATAAGTGATGCAGAAAATTATATTTCATATCAACTACATGACTATGACAATAATAAATGACAATGTCACACTTGATTTTCTTCTTTACACACTGCTTACTGACAACATATTTTTAATTATGCAGGTAACTGTTCTTAAATGTAATTCAACAGTTCATTTATTTGTGGAGGAGTAACTACTAGTACAATCTAAAATTTACAAAATAAACAAAGCTATAAAGTGGGCAAGCATTTGTCCAGTGTGCAACCAGAAAAGCATGGAGTATACATTGTAGAATGTTTGCAATCAGCTGAAATGAGCACTATACTAAAGTTACCAACATCAATTTTTATTCATGCAAGTAAAAACTAACCAAAAAACATGCATCTTGACTTAAAATGTATCACTATTAGTGGCAAAAACCCAAATGATCAATCATTAATTGAAATTGGACAATTTTCTCCCTAAATGACTAAATTGTGTGTCACCAAATTTTTTGATCTCAAAAAAGACAATTTTTCAGGCTATCTATTTTTATAAGCATTACAGTGATTACATTGTAGTGAATCCTCAAGGCAAAATTTTATGAGACTTGAGGATGCACACATGTAGTTTAGTTGCTAAAAGGTGAACTACATAAAAGGAGAAATCACACAGAGTTTAGGAGATACTCTATGACTAAATACAGGTAGTCACTGACTTAACATTAAGCTTACAATATTTTATTTAAAAAACAAAACAAAATACATCTTTTAAAATGTATTTTATTTTTTAAAATACAAAGGACAACACTTTAACATAGAATATACAGCTTACTGTAAAAAAAAAAAAAAAATGACATTTGTAATGCTATGGAGCTCCCTAAAAAACCTGAACAGGCAACCATAATATAAGTAAGATGCAACCAGAGCTATAAAAATTAAATGAGTAGTTGTATTTTGTTTTCCAAGTGTAAGTTATTTCTTCATAATCATGCCTTGTGCATGGGAAAGGCACTATATAAATAAAATGTATTATTATTATATTTTAGTTTTCCATATGAAATTGTGTTCAAGTGAAGTATATGTTTATAAAGTAAAAAATGACTAGCCTGCACTTGTGGCTTTATAATGGAACTAATGGGTACCAGGGTCCTAGTGTGAAAAAAATCCTTACCAAATAGGTCCCCCTTTGAAGTAGCAAAAGGTTCCGATTTCAGAAAACATGCATTGCACATTTCAGTGGCATTCTGATGACAACAAAAATAAACTGGAAAAAAATAATTTTATCACTATTTTCTGAAGTTAAAGTTTCTTGGTTGCTTCTCTACTTGTATCGGACACTGTGAGTGGAGTTATGATGATTGCTCCTTTGCCAAGCTATATTCTGCTTATTATCCTACCTTTGCCTCTGTGATTCTGTTTCTTCAGTAGTTGTGTCCTCAGATTAAATTATTAATTCTTCCCAAACAACACTTACTTTTCACCAATTACATTCTAAGCTGTTTATATAGCCTGCAAAGGGAGATTCATTACAAGTGGCAGTGTACTGAAAAACAGCACTTAAGAGTTTCAGTGTACTTTGTACAAATAAAAGTACATCTTAAGTGAACAGATAACACTGCATTGTATTTTTAATAGCCTCATATTTTTGATAGAGCCAGACTACCAGAATATCATAATTTCTGTGGCATGCCATGCACAATAAAGAAAAAATAAAAAATTCAGGAAATGAAAAATACAAAGAGTGTGATAGAACAAATTAAAGCACCACAAACCAATCATCATTTTTTTTCATGCATGTTGAGTTGCTCTGACTGAGTATATGGTAATAAAAGAACAGAAAATGTTTTTGATTGAGTAAACTCACTTAAATTCAGTGATACCAATCAATCATTAAATACAGTAGAATAATGTGCAAACTCCATGCAAAACCCAGCACTGTGAGATAGGAATGACAGTTCTGTGCCTATGCTAAAATATCTGAAGCAAACTTCATCCTATTAAAACGTAAGTAGACTGGCGTTTCTAAATTGGCCCTAGAGTGTACAGGGTTGTGTTTGTGCATTTGCCATACAATGAATGAGAGCCCTGTACAGGAATTTTTCTTGCCTTGCGCTCAATGCTTGCTGCTCTGTAAACCTGTCCTGGATAAGCAGGTTAGGAAGATTAATGGACGTACAGATGGATAAATAACTATAATGAGGGATCATTCTTGTCAGCTGATTGCATGCTACATGTGTGCTCAATATTCTTTCTTACCAAAACACACATGTACTGTGCATCAGAGCAGAGACAGCAATTCACAATCAAGCACCAATATTCACTGTTAATAATTGTTCTTAACAAAAACTTTCCGAACTGAATTCAGGAGCCTCATTTATAAAACTTGCTTAGATTCCAGGCCAAACTCTTGCTCACACCCAAAAGGCAAAAACAGCATTCACAAACACACACCAAAACAAATTATACAACTATATGTACACTAAGTAGCACAGCAAGTTACTATTCAGTATAAATCTCAAATCAACTTAAAACAGTGTGTATGTGCACAAGTTTTTGAGTAACTCTGTGTCAAATCAACAAACTTTCCTGAAAAACCACCTCCAGATTGCTTAGTACTTACTGACAATAATGTAAATGTAGCCAGTAACTAGTGTGCAAAATATTAAGCTTGTATGCTCATTTGTTTCTGAGATATGGAGACTTTAAAAAGGCACCTATCTTTGCTAAAAAAAACAAGTGCTACTAAAAATAAATGACAATTTTCCATCAGTCATAACCTTTGAATGATTAATACTAGATGCATGAAATTTTCAGGGGTTGTTATCTAGTACTGAATTTGGTCTACAATTGCATATTTGTCAACATATGGCTTGCTGAAAATTGTATAACAATTTTCCTTTTGTGCTTTATAGCAATGTTGGCCTCTATATCTCCACTTTAAGCCACATCTGATTTTTCAAATTTTCATAGGTATTACTCATGTTATATTTCTTTTTTAGCAAGTAGGTGCCTGTCTGAAAGACAACCGTCTGATTTATAAGACATTAAAAACAGAAAGAAAAAATTCACACCTATATTTCAAATGCATATTGCCCATGCGTGACAATGCCGCCATCAAAAAAATATACTGCTGGAAAATGCATGTTTTAATTAGTAAATGTACAACACATGACGTTGGTAACTTGAGCCAAACTGTACTTACTAAAGGTATCTAATACACTATGTTATATTACTTGTAAACAGAAACGCTCTTTTAAGCTATAAATATTGTACTGTATTAGTAGAAGTATACATATAGATTTTACAACTAATCTTTAAAACTAGCGAATGTATAAAATTTGTAATATTTTAATAACTAGCTTTTAGAAGTACATACTGTAACTTTATGCTTCTACTTGCCAGTCAAATATGACTGCTTATGTCAGCAGAGTGCTGCTACTGTAGCTATTGCTTATCAACTCTGTTAACAGCATTCCTTTTTGAGGGGGGTGACATCATTTACTTCAAATGCATATTTTGCGGTTCACATTTGCCATGAATGTAGCTGCCAATTCTTTCAAACTTATATCAACTCCTACACTATCCTTATAACTTATCAAACAGAGAACACACATAGCACCTATAACAATGTTATTTCATATTTAACACTAGTCCATTGATGTCTTTGAATGCCAATGTATAATTTAATGTTAAAAAAGGCTGTTTATTTTTAAAATGTATATACAATGTGCTCTCTGCACATGCAACACACTATTATATGTCTAACAGGGTTAGGGTGGGAGCAGAGGATGCCATCATCTGCATGTTACACCGATCCCTCTCCCACTTAGACAAAGGCAGTGATGCAGTAAGAATTATGTTTCTGGACTTCTCTAGCGCCTTCAACACCATCCAACCTCGGCTCCTTAGGGACAAGCTGACAGAGATGGGAGTAGATTCATACCTGGTGGCATGGATCGTAGACTATTTTACAGACAGACCTCAGTATGTGCGTCTCAGGAACTGCAGGTCTGACTCTGCGGTCAGCAGCAGAGGAGCGCCGCAGGGACTGTGCTTTCTCCAGTCCTGTTCAGCCTATATATACAGTACATCGAACTTCCAATACAACTCGGGAGTTCTGCCGCGTACAAAAGATCGCTGATGACACTGCTATCGTGGGCTGCATCAGGAGTGGGCAGGAGGAGGAGTATAGGAACCTAATCAAGGACTTTGTTAAATGGTGTGATTCAAACCACCTACAACTTAACACTAGCAAAACCAAGGAGCTGGTGGTGGATTTTAGGAGGCTCAGGCCCCTCATGAACCCCATGATCATCAGAAGTGACTGTGTGCAGAAAGTGCAGACCTATAAATACCTGGGAGTGCAGCTGGATGATAAATTAGACTGAACTGCCAATACTGATGCTCTGTGCAAGAGAGAACAGAGCCGACTATACTTCCTTAGAAGGCTGGTGTCCTTCAACATCTGCAATAAGATGCTGCTGATGTTCTATCAGACAGTTGTGGTGAGCGCCCTCTTCTACGTGGTGGTGTGCTGGGGAGGCAACATAAAGAAGGGGGACGCCTCACGCCTAGACAAACTGGTGAGGAAGGCAGGCTCTATTGTAAGAAACAGAGCTGGACAGTCTGACATCGGTGGTGGAGCGACGGGTGCTGAGCAGGCTCCTGTCAATCAAGGAGAAGGAGAATCCACTGCATCCACTGAACAGTATCATCTCCAGACAGAGGAGCAGTGTCAGCGACAGACTGCTCTCACTGTCCAGTTCCACTGACAGACTGAGGAGATCATTCCTCCCCCACACTATGCGACTCTTCAATTCCACTCGGGGGGATGGGGGTAAATGTTAACACTATACAAAATTATATAGACTGCTATACCTGCCTCACACTCTCCACCTTGCATTTTTTAACTTGCACTGCGCTTTTATTGCTCTTTAATTAATATTGTTTTTATCAGTATGCTGCTGCTGGAGTATGTGAATTTCCCTTTGGGGATTAATAAAGTATCTATCTATCTATCTATCTATCTATTTTAGTAGACTTTTCAACTGTAGATGGTTGATCATAATCAGAATCTTGCTGTCTGTCGGACCAAGTTAATGAGAGCACCACTGCTCTTTGCAATTCACAATCACTGCCCCTTACTTTAAGCTATTAGGCTATACATCTGGTTTGTGAGACTATATAACAGCTTGCTTCTACTGTTATTTTATTTTCTTAACAAGCTGTGCTACCCGTCTAAGATTGTTTGAAATCTATGATATCAACACAGAACTCAATGTTAGCATTCACAGCACACCATCCATTGGAATGTATTGTGTAATGCATGTAACCATATCTGTCATTTCAATAGATGGTATAACACAAACATTTGCAGTAATACAATGCACTATTACAAATGTTTGTGATGTGCCATCTGTTGGAATGATATATGCAATGCATTTTAGTACTACAAACGCTTATGAGGTACCATTTGGTGAAATGTCAGTAACATAGTACCTGGACATACACACACAGGTTTTTTTTTTTTATTAAACTAGGGGGCTCTAGCCCTGGCTCACTTAAATCGCCAACTCCCTGGCGGGTGCTACGCACTAACCACTTTGCAGATCTGCCATTCACGTATGGGGAAGCAGATGCACAATTTAAACAGATTGTTATATTCCTGGAAATTGTTACATATGCATAATAGAACAAATTATTTTACATTACAGCAAGTAATTTACCATAGTAAAAAATAGTACAACGTAATAAATTGAAAGAAAATTGTGTTTCATGTTGCGTTAGAGGTATTCATTGCGTTATACATTTCCGTTCTGTTTGGCTTTGAAATTAACACGCAAATATTTTTAAACTTACACTCTTACTGTACAACTTCAGTAAAAACAATATTGCATTGAATTTTGATTCCATGTTTGGACCTACATCATGATAACACAACATATAACTGCCCATTAGTGAATATCGTTTCTTTCTCTGTAATAAATATCCTGACTTTTTTGAATGTTTGTCCCTGTGATTTGTTAATTGTCATAGCAAAAGCTATTCTAATGGGAAACTGTACACATTTTAATACGTATGGCATATCAAGATCTCCTTTGGTGTCTGTTATCAGCGGAAGATGTACTACATTACCTTCCTTGTCACCTGTTAACATTTTACATGTCAGAATTGTTTGACCAATTTTGAAAACAACTAATCTTGTCCTATTGCATAACCCATAACTCAAACATAAATTACGCCATCACTACCAACTGTTTCAACATAGTCTATTGATATGCATTTAACCAATTTGCTGTGTAACCAATTGACAATTTTCACATAAATTCATTTGACTTCATCGTTTCTCAGTGCTAGGATTGCCTGTGCACTCATTTCTTCTGTTAGTAACTCTTCGGGATGGAATTCTTCAATAAGATTTGGATATAATAAGTCTTCTTTTATTGGGAGCTTAAAGTGAGGAACACAAAAATTTATATGAGCCGAGAGTGTAGGAACTGTGTCTGACAAAAGCATTCACGCGAATGAGAGGTGAAAGGACCATGGTCGTGGTTGAAAATGGTTGAGAGGAGGGCGGGAATTGAAAACATCTCTTGGCAAAAGTCTCGTCTTGTGGGACTTGAAAAATATCTCTTGACAATAGTCTCATCTCAAGATTTTCTTTTATAACAGAGAGATTAGATTTAATAATGGCAATACTTGGGGCCAGTGCTACAGTTCCCTGGCTCCATGAGACTGGGCTAAAACCTTGAAAAATCTACTTTTGATGGAATGAAACAGAAGAGGCATTCTACCCATGTTGATGATCAGCCACACATTCTCTAGGATACTCTATTACTGTAAACCCCAATGATGAAAATCATTAATTTAGTCAAGAAAACTCAAGATTTTATGAAAAGCTGTGATAAATCAAACATATGAAGTGTGCTCAACAAGTCTGTTTGAGGCTTATTAAACTTGTAACATTTGATCAAGTGTGACCATCTGCATCTCCCAAAAAGACAACTTATTGTGATCAAGTTCATCCTACCTGAAAGGAGTTTCAACAGGTGTACGCCTGATTTCATATTAACAAACATAAAATTAGTGGTGTAGTAGTAGGAGAAAGTTTTAACCAAGACGGCATCAGTCTGCATTTGATATGAGAGAGAGAGAGAGAGAGAAGCTCAGGGGGAATGGTTGGGAGCACTTTTTGGACCCACCACACAACAAAACCACCTTAGGATTCCAAGTCAGGACTGGAGCGCAGAGCACCACAGTATTTTTTTTTTTAATTAAGGTGGCAGAGATTTGATAAGATTTTTCCAAAGTTTGTTTTCATTCTCTGAATGAAATCATATGAGAGTTGTGATTGTTTCATTCATTCTTTAAGCTTAACACACATCACTGCAGTTCACCAGTTCTCCACTACTTATCAACTTAGTGCTGTTAAAAATGATAAGAGAGATAGAACTAATTTATACAGTATTTATCAAAACTAAGGTTACATTCATATAATTTATCCTTCTTACTGCTGGTTTTATTCAACACCTGTAACCTTGCTTAAGATTTCCAAGTTAATCCCTTTGTTTTAAATTTTGGGTACCATTAGCCAGTCTCCAATTACAGATAATTAAGGTTAATGTTAGACAAAGGTACTTTGAGAAATAAGTTTTATGTATTGTTAGCCTTATACAGTAATACTGTTAGCTATAACATGTAATACTTTCAGTATTTATGTAGGTTGCATGTTAACTTTGTAAACTTTATCACATTTGTGAACGGTTACAGTTCCAGTACTACATTCGGGTAAGGGTTGGGTGTTATAAAAGGATATTTTTTACTCATTTTTGCTTCACCACTCCAGTAAGTTGTCAGTTTTCTGCCTCTCCACTAGTTTAATGTGCTTTGATAACTAACATGAAAGATAAGCAATGACGTATAGATAAAGCAATCAAGTATTGTTTCTATCTGAAGCTATGAGATTCACTTTGATTCCAAATGTTCTGATTTTACATTTTGTTTTCCTCAAACTTCATGAATCGATAAGCAACCACTATATGCCTCCTCACAAAATCAGTTTAACTGTTAGTTTGTGGTATTAATCTGAAAGATGAAAATTTCAGCCTAATGGCATTCTCAGTACAGTTAGTTTTTATAGATTTAAAAATCTTCTGATTTTCAAATGAGGGTATATCACTACCTCAGTTTCTGATGGAGTGTTTTCTCCTGTTGGCAGGTCAGATCTCCATTGGAAATATAAGTTGTGTGTAAATACTTCCAGCTCTAGTCCACCGCTATTAACACATTATAGACTATTGCACAGATACTTCTCTAGCATTAGTCCACTGACATGTCTGTATGATGATTGTCTAGTCACATTTACGTCAATTAGTATACTGAAAACTCACTATGGAACATAAGGGTAGCACTGGTCAGAGTCAGGTTCATTTATTTTTTACATTATAGTAGTCTGGAGCTGATCAGATTCAAACCATCATAGAGTCGGTGATTTGTTTGTTTGTTTGTTTGGTGGGGACTGCAAGAATGCATGCAGCCTTGGCCCGACTTACAAAATAACAGTATATAAATAAAGCTGTATATTAAATGAAACAAAAAATAAAGCAAAAAATAAGCAACAAATCAAGAAATAGCTCTCCCTTTCCCCCATGACAATATCAAATATCAACACAATAATAAACACTAATAATAAACACTTGCGACAAAGTCCTTAACACAGTCTAAAAGCAATGGTAATGGATAAAATGGAATGTAGGAAAAAGTGGCACTCCAGGGAACAGCTTTCTGTAAGTAATGTATCAAACAGTCCTACCAGTAGTCCTGATGCAGTGAGGGGTGATGAGATTTGGGAGCGCTCCCTTGATGAAGTACGGTCACCAATCCAACACTATACACACACAATAGGCAGGTATAAGACAGTCCCATACATATTTGCAAGTATGACGATCCAAGAAAGAGAGAATATTCCACAGGTGGAATTGTAGACAAGACAGACAGGTGAACAGAAACACAAAAAACTGACTTTCTTTACTGTTTAGCTAGCATCCTTTTAAAGTTCCCAATGGCCCTTTGGGCCCTTACTGCACCTTTGGACTATGCAGTTTAAAGGAAAACTTTGTTTTGTTTTTTTTTTTCTTTCCAAAAGAGCTGTTCATGACGCTCAAAACTTCAAAAACATTTTAAAGGCATTGGCAACCAGACATCAACATATGATGGAGTTTCATCTTAGTGCACCTTCATTTTTCAAACCCAAGATACAAACACTGTATCAACTTTGTCTCACTTTCAACATTAGCTGAAGTTGACATTGCCAAGGCATACATCATAGCACAGACAACTAATAACACAATTTACACCAGTTCACAAGTCACAGTTTGTGCTATCAATTATGTCAGCGGCATGTTTGTGACAGTAATAGTAAGTGTGGAGCCGCCTAAATTTAGCAAATTTGCATAGATCTACCTGGTAAATAACAATGTCTCTTTTGTCCATTGTGACTTTGACACAATATGCATAACATCTTCATTCCTATGAGCTGTCAGTCACAGACATTACATTGTCTGTGCGTCTGATTTCTAAGCTCAACAAAACAGTCACATTATCTGCTTACAAGACAGACGGTCACTTATTCACTAACTACAAAGAGGTTCACACTAAGCCCACTATGTAGTAAGTTGTTTTAGTACAAGTGTGTATCTTAGTGACATTATTCTATTTTAAGTGATGATACTTTGTCTTTTTTTTTTTTATATAGAGAAATGGCAGCTAATAACCGTTAAGTCTTGATACCTTATATTGTTGAAAAAAAACCGTGCTAAGAAAGAAAAACTCTGCTCCTGGGCAGCTCCTGTTGATAAACTGATCAACATTTTAAAGGACCATTTGGAACTGGATGTTGATTTTAGCCTGTAATATAAAGAACAATCCAGTTTCTTTGAGGTAATAAAGTCAAGCAGGATAAGAGTTTTATTAGACAATGACCTCATGTTAAGGAAAACAACCTTGATAGACGTAGAAAAGCTCACTGTAGGGTGAACTTAGGTGAGACTGGAAAGATTAGCACTCCCTTAGAACATACACAGGAAAACTGTGCTGTGGTTTATAGGCCTCCTGTAATTACCAATGCATTTGTTTCTGAATTTTTTGATCTTTTGGCCGATATTACGCTCTCCTATGATAAAATACTTATTATTGGCGATTTTAACATATACGTTTATTGAGAATCTAAACCTTTGGTTAATGACTTTTTATCATTATTCAATTCATTTGATTTTATACAGCATATTAATGCCCCAACTTATTCTCTTGGTCACACCCTTGATCTTGTTCTTATACGTGGTATTACAGTTAATAAAATTGATATATTTGATGTTCACTTTACTGATCATTTTTCACTAATGATGGATTTTAATATTATTGTTGATGTTGCCACTGCAAGCTGTGCTGCATAGTATTCTTGCTTTTTAAATTCTTCTATTATATCTGATTTTAAAACCATGTTTTCCAGTGTTGATCTTCAATGCCATTGTGATAGTATTGATGATTCTATCTTAGCTTTAAATTCATCAAGTAAAACGGTTTTAGACTCAATTGCTCCCCTCAGAATTCACTGTAAAAAGTGAAGACCTGCTCCATGGCTTAATGACACCAAACGGCAGCTGTGCTTCACCTTCAGGATTGATGAATGGTAGTAGAAGAAAGACTGGCTAACTGTATCTAAGCAGATTTTTAGGACTTCTCTGTTCAACTTCTAAGAGGCAGTTAAGAAATATAAAAATTATTACTTTTCAAATTTGGTAGCCTCTCAATTTAATGCAATTATTGAGGTTACTTAACCCCATTCAGAGATTGGATTAAATAATATTGTTCATTCATGTGGGCAGTTTAATTCTTTGTCAGAAAAATCGATACTACCATTTTGGTATTCTTCCAATGGGTGATGAACTTCCTCTTGTTAATCATGAAATTGTTTCGGAATCCTACAACGTTGTTACTCTTTCACACCTAAAAAGTACACTTTGACCCACTTATTGTCCTCCTGATATTGTTCCACCATGCCTCTTATCTTGGATCCAGCATTGCTGGCTATTATAACTGGTTCTAAAAATGAGGAGTTTATGTCCTCATTTTTTTTAAACATGCAGTGGCGCAATCCTGTCTTAAAAAGGAAGAATTAGATCCTGGTGTGCTGGCTAAATTTTACCCGATTTCCTAATGGCCATTTTTGGCTAAGATGTTAGAAAGAATTATTTATAATCCATTGATTAATGATCTTAAATCCAATCATTTATTTATTTGAGATCTACCAATCTGGCTTTATGTGTTATCATGGTGCTGAGACAGCCTTCCTGAAAGTATTTAATGACATCTCTCTTAATTACTGAATCAGGTGGGGTAGCTTTCCTTGTCCTCCTATACCTTTCTGTAACTTCTGATACCATTGATCAATGAGATCTTGCTGCTACGGCTTAAAAGAGCTGCTCTTATCTGGTTTATGGTCATATGTTACTGACAAGACACTTTTCAAGTGTTACTCAGGGATCTATTCCTGGTCCAGTTTTATTTTCTATTTATCTTCATCCTATAGGAGCTGTTTTTAGGAAGTTTATTGTTTCTTTTCATTGTTATGCTGATGACATGCAAGTCTATATCCCTATGTGTAACTCTGCAATGAATCAGCTAAACTATTGTGTTGTAAAACTAAGATCCTAAATGGCTGACAATTTTCTCCATCTTAAATCAAAATAAAACAGAAGCACCAAGAGCTGGTCTTCCTGCCAAAGCTCAAATTGGTTTTGAACTCCTTGGCTCCTTTGCAGGCTTTTGCAAACCTCATGTTCTGAATCTTGGGGTTATTTTTGACAGTAACCTCTCTCTTTAGAGAAAGAGATAAACTCTATGGTCAAAAGTTGTTTTTTCCAGCTTCATCTTTTAGCCAAGGTTAAGCCTTTTTATCGCTTAGCAATCTTGAGAAAGTTTCTCGTGCTTTTATCTTTTCTTTGCTTGATTACTGCAACTCACTATATTCTGGGATCAGCAAATCCCGGATATAAAGGTTGTAGTTGGTCTAGAATGCTACTGCCCGTTTTTTGGTTTGTGCAAGAAAATTTTATTCTGTATCTCCAATTTTAGTCTTTTTACACTGGCTGCCTGTTAGCTTCAGAATTTATTTTAAAATTTTGCTGCTGGTTTTTAAAAGAAATGCATGGATTTGTTCCCACCTTTTTACTGTATCATTTGTTTTGTTTCAATTTAACGTTGGTTTGTATTGTGTTTTATTGTATTTTATTCAATTTATTTTACATTTATTGTATATTTTATTTTAAAGCACTTTGGCTACAGCATTACTCAAGAATATGGAACATTTTGAAGGGTTCACGAGTCACCACAAAATGTATTTTTCATATCTCATTTTCAGAAAAGGGCAGTTCAGTTGCTTCCACTCAAACACTCACAGATGTTTCATCTCCACAGTGTCTAAGCAGGTGGCCACTAGATTCCCTTCCACTTTCCACATTTCCATTTATCAATCTAAGGCTCAAAGAAAGCAATGCTGACTTTAAAAAGAACAGAAAATGTCTGATGCGGACCAGAGACCATGACGTGCTTCTTCCATATATAGTCTTAAGGCCTATCCAAGTGACAGAAAAACAGCACAGGTAGCGGTGGCCCTAGTTATCAAACATCCCTATCTGAAAGGAGAGGACTCTCATGCAGGATGAAATGATTGGAAGAACAGTAACAAGTTCAAGATGCATAATTGTTTTGCAAAAAAAGTGTTCATGAAACAAAGTTTAACGTCTAAGGTTATTTTTATATTGGTGGACAAGCTAACCAATGTAGCATCTACTCATCACTCATACTGTATCTCAAACACACAAAATCGAGCAATATGCTCCAAGGGTGGTGACCTTAGCTTTAAAACAGAGCAAGCAAGAATACCTTTAATGAAGCCTCCCAAAATGCCTATATTTCAGAATATCTTGGCAAATGCCAGGGGCCACATTAAGAACTGTACTCCTGCTGAACTTGCCAGTTAAACTTTGAAAGGACTGCACAAATCAAATAGAGTAACAGAGGCTGTCAACCTCAACTTCAAAATACTGCAACTTAGCAGGGTCCAGAGAGATGCCTGTTTTATTCAGCTCCATCACCAATACTCCTGAAAGGGCTACAAAATTAAAAAAAAAAACCGAGTTCACATATGAAGCAACATAAAAGACATATTCTAACAAGGCCAGATTTCCACATTTGAAAGAGCTAAACAAATTATGAATCGCTCAAACAAGCACAAATATATTCTAAAGTGTAGTCCTATCAAGGGGGGGAAACACCTTGGCCCCTATAAAGTTATTCTTGTTTTCCCTCTTTTGAAGTTAAAGTCACCAAGATTGGCCATACTGCTCAATTTGATTTGTGTGCTTGATAGCATATGAGCATATGTGAATGATGAGTGAATTTCATGGAGTGTACATGTAAATTAAAGCTAATAATTTAGGCATTTCCAGTATTAACTTGTCCTCCAATATAAAAATAACCTTAGATGTTAAAGTACCTTTCATAAACAATTTTATACTGCAAAACAGCGATTTTGGGAAGCGTTTGTGGAGAGCAAGACATCAGGAAATCTCTGTCAAAGCTAGAAAGAGACGTCAAAGCAGTCACCTCAGATATTAAAAGATCGAGATGTGCTGAAGTTAATTTTTTTACTTAATCTTCCACAAGCATAGAACACAGGCAGCCTTGAAACACTAAGACAGGAAATTGCAGAAGAAAAAAAAAAAAGAAAAAGTTCTTATATTCATGAGTGTATCACAACAAGAAATATGGCACATTTGATTGAAATGTGCAGCAAACTCAACATGTTTATTAATGAGTGAGGTTTTTTATCCAGCTATTGACTTCATAGGACACCTGGCCAATACTTCACAACACACCATTTTCGAAACTCGCTATAATCCTGATCAACAGGGTTACAATTGTCTGGAGCCTATCCAGCAAGCATAGGACACAAGGCAAGAACAACCCCTGGACAGAGTACCAGCTCATTTCAGGGTGAACACAGTCACACATGCACACACCATTCTTCTTCTTAATATTTTATATTAATACATAATAATACTGTAAAATTTTTTAATGTTATTATCTTAGTGACAAATACATGTATTTTTGAAATATCAATCACATAGCTGGGTACCTGCTGTTTGAGTTATGCAACATGAGAAGTCTGAATATTTTGTAAGTATGTTTTGTTGTTGTTATCTCTCTTAAATAAAAAACAAAATAAACAAAACCATTATTATACAAGCCCTGCCTACAATGAAAAATGATTCTGATTTATGGACTATGCATTCTCTTGCAACCATAAATAAACCAATTATAAAGTTTTACTACATGATGCCCTTTTTTCTTCTTCTTTTTTTTTTTTTTTTAATTGCACACTCAGACACAAATTCTCACTTTTATTGCCTACAGGATTATCTAGAAGCAGTTGATCTTTGTGATGCCAGTAATCTGATTCATTACTACCCAGTGAAAATCATGTACTAACCAACCACTGCCAGCTCCTTGCTGCTTTTTTAGTAATGCCTAGGACTTCCAATTTTTAACTCTGGGCAACCACACTAAAAACTTGAAACGCCCAACAGACTACCAGATGTTTCAGATTTTTAGTCTATGCCATATTTTTCTAATCAAAAACATTTTGATAAAAAAGACCCAATTCTTCATGTACGATCTTAACTTTGCTGTCACTTCCAAAGACAACTGCTTATAATGTGCCAGACTACAGTAACCACCTTTGAGTTTATACTCAAAGGGCAACACAGCAAAAATGGCACCAGATGCAGGGAAATGCACTAGTTTTCACCTTGCACTGTACACTGATTTTTTTCATAATTACACAGTGATATGGCCATGGCATTATGTACCATAAATGGTGAATTTCTAGGACAGGCTGGCTATGTGGGTGCCAGAATGATGAATGAAGAGCTGAATATAATACAACAGGTCATCAACACGCAAAAATATTTGAAGTGGATCTCTTCATTATGTATAGCAGATAAGGCGAAAGCTAACCTAAAGAGATTCTTTCAGTATTTTACTAATAAAAAAACAGTCAAGAAGGAGGTGAACTGCATCAGGAATGGTAAAGTGGAATTAAAAAATATAGACAGTGAAATAGCAGATGCTCTAAATTTGTATTTTTCTGAGGGAGAAGTACTGCTTAGATTAAATAGGCTGAAATCGAACTAATCACCAGGACCAGATAATAGTCATTCTTGAATTCTTTAGGAAGTTAGCAAGTACATATATAACCACTTGATGCATATTTTTATGAAGTCACTGCACTGGGCAAATTCTGAAGGACTGGAAAATGGCAAATATTATCCCGTTATATAAAAAGGGTGACAGGACAGATCCAAGCAACTTTAAGCCAGTAAGCTTAACGTGCATCCCACTGACGTGTGCTTTGCAAACGCTAGAGTCTGTTGAGAGTGTTGGTTTGTTCTGTGGTGTGAGATTTACATTAAAAAATACATTTTGCTCTTAAAACTTGGGTTTTGGTTGCCTCTAAGGAACCGTGTGGGAATTTTAAAGCTTTTTTCCCTTTAGAAGGGTTTTTTGCTTTTTTCGCCCGCACAAGAGCAAAAGTAGCTGGGTGTTTGGAAGTGCGCTTGGAAAAGTTATTTGTACTTGTACTTGTTCTTTTCTTGTTATCTGTATTTGAATTAGCATCGAGGCGGCAGGGTAGAAAGCAGCAGTAACTGATATCGGCATTTGTAAATAAATAACCGCGTCGTCGTAACAGCGATTCCTTAGTTTAAAGGAAAAGAAAAAAGGCCGCGGCTGACTTCAAAGCAGTAAAAGGTGGAAACTCAGTAGTGCGCAGGTAAGCGGCCTGCGTTAAGACACCGATCAGGCACAAGGAGCAGTAGGAGCAAATAAGGTAGTAAAGTTTTATTTATTTGTTTATTTTAGATTAAACAGTCCTTAGCGTCCAGAGGCAGAACAGTTAAGTGGGCGACAGCGTATTGGTTCATTAATACGGGGGAATACAAACAGTGCGAGTGAAGAGCTTATAAGTAAGAAGAGCGCAAAGTTAGAAGAGACAGAGAAAAGTAAAGTTAACCTCATAGAAAGGCAAACAGCAGGCAGCTGAGAGGGAGAACAGTACAGGAGCTTAAGGGGAAAAGGTGTAAAATATCTGTAGCAGATCTTAGTGTTACCATTTAAGTTAAGGAGCAGCTGAAAGAAGAAGAAATTTAATTTTAAGAAAAAAAATATATAGTTAAGGCAGCTTAGTAATCCCAAATCAAATTTTAATAATGAGGCCAGTGCAATGCAAGTCCTGTTGGATGTTGGACTTTTAGATGATGGTTTGGAAGAGCCAGTTGTCTATGAGGGCTACATCTGCAAGAGATGCCAGCTGATCCAGCACCTCGAGCTCAGGGTCGCTGAACTGGAGGAGGAGTTGGCTGACCTGCGTTGTAATAGAGAATTGGCGGACTTGGCCCAGGTGTCCTTTAGAGATAGTGTGCACCCCTAAGGTGGCGCGGAGGAGATTCCAGACCAGACAGGTAGGAATAGGTGGGTCACGGTCACAAGGCGTAAGGTAAAGGGTGCACACTGTCCGGGGGCATCAACCCCAGAATTAGAAGTGTCTAACCGTTATCATGTCCTGGCGGAGCTGGACGGTGACTCTGATAATTCTGAGGTGGTAGGCAGGGTTGAGGAGCCCCAACGGGCCACCTCAAAACCAGTTCCCAAAAAGAGAGAGGTAGTGATAGTTGGGGACTCAATCATTAGGGGGATTGAAGCGCAGGTGTGCTCCAGAGAGAGAGAGTCTCACGGTGTGTTGCCTTCCGGGAGCACAGGTGGGAGACCTCCTGGAAGGGTGGATAGGCTCTTGGCCAGAGCGGGTGGATCCAGTTGTCATTGTCCACGTTGGAACAAATGACATACATAAGGGTAGTCTGTCAGTTCTGCGATCCAAATTCAAAGAGTTAGGTACCAAGCTGAGGAGCAGAACTGACAAGGTAGTCTTCTCCGAAGTTCTGCCTGTGCCACGCCAGTCCAGGTAAGATTGAGGAGATTAGAAGGCTTAACGTGGCTCAAATCATGGTGCAGGGTAGAAGGGTATAGGTTTATGGGGCATTGGGACTCCTTTTGGAACAGATGGGACCTGTTCCGCCGTGACGGGTTACATCTGAACCGGAGGGGCACCAATGTATTGGGGAGGCGTATGTGTAGGCTAGTCGAGGATTGTTTAAACTAGGGAATGGGGGGGCAGGGAGTTTAGGACAGGCCAGATTTAGATCTATACATGGAAGAACAAACAATGGTGTAGAAATAAAAATGCATAGTAATGTAAATTTTAAGCAAACACGTAAAGATAGAAGGATTAACACATTAAAAATAGCTTGCCTTAATGCTAGAAGTATCAAAAATAAGGTAAGTGAGTTGGAGTTGTATGTAGCAGAGCATAATTATGATATTATAGCAATAACGGAAACCTGGCTAAATAACAAAGATGGGGATGAGTGTAACATAGAGGGATACACATTTTTTAGGAAGGATAGACAGAACAGAAAAGGAGGTGGGGTTGCTGTTTATGCCAAACAGGAATTAAATGTAAGTCATCTTCAGTTGGATGATGAGCCCCATCTTAGTGAGGACATGTGGCTTCCCTGGAAAATATTAGGGAAAAGGTCTCATTTTAGGAGTGTGTTATAGACCACCCAATTCAGACAGTAATTTCAACACACATCTTTTAGTAATATCAAAAGGCAAGTTTACAGGGGATATTATAGTCATGGGGGACTTTAATTATCCAAATATTAACTGGGATAACCTTACAGATGGAGGAGCACAAGAGCAGGAGTTTTAGAAGTAATCAGCGACTGTTTTTAACACAGCATGTTAAAGCACCAACAAGGGGTGAAGCCTATCTGGATTTAGTATTCTGTAATAATCAGGATAGAATTGAGGGTGTAGAGGTGATTGAACCACTAGGGTCAAGTGACCATAATGTAATACAATTCTCAGTATTTTGTAAGAGTACAGATGCAAAGACTAAAATTGTTAAGTTGAACTTTAGTAGGGCTAATTTTGAGCAGATGCGACAAAGTCTAAGTAGGATAGACTGGGATAAGCTTTTAAATGTGGAGACAGTCGAGGAGCAGTGGAACAGGTTTAAAATGTTTTACATGTAATGCAGGACAGATACATACCTAAATTTGGAAGTAATAGGAAACTAAAAAACTCCACGATGGATTAATAAAGATTTAAAAAGAAGTTGCAAAGGAAAAACTGCTGTATAAGGCATATAAGACTAATGACTGCAAAGAGAACCGTAGCGTATGAGAAAATGAGGGCAACCATTAAGAAGGATATCAGAGAGGCTAAAAGACAGTTGGAGAGGAATATAGCAGATAAGGCGAAAGAAGACCCCAAGAGATTCTTTCAGTATTTTAGTAGTAAAAGAACAGTTAAGGAGGAGGTCAAGTTCATCAGGAATAGTAAAGGGAATTAAAAGATACAGACAATGAAATAGCAGATGCCCTAAACTTACATTTTTCTGAGGTGTTTACAAGTGAGCAAGTGGATAACCTGCCAGAGGTAAACACAACTACTAAGGAGGTACTGAGGGATTTGGAAATTGTAGAGGGAGAAGTGCTGCTCAGATTAAATAAGATGAAATCAAACAAATCACCAGGCCCAGATAATATTTATCCTCGTGTTCTTAAGGAGGCTAGTGAGTACATATATAAACCCTTGACACATATTTTTAGGAAGTCACTGTGCACTGGAGAGATTCCAAAGGACTGGAAAATGGCAAATATCATCCCATTATATAAAAAGGGTGACAGGGCAGATCCAAGCAACTATAGGCCAGTAAGCTTAACAAGCATCACAGGAAAATTAATGGAAGGAATTATTAAGGATAAGATTGAGCAACACATGACAAGGACAGGAGTTATTCTGAACAGTCAGCATGGGTTCAGAAGAGGGAGGTCGTGTTTTACTAACATGTTGGAATTCTATGAGGAGGCAACAAAAGGATACGATCAAAGTGGAGCTTATGATATTATTTATCTGGACTTTCAGAAAGCATTTGATAAGGTGCCACATGAGAGGTTGGGCATCAAGTTAAAAGAAGTGGGAATTCAGGGTGATGTTTTTAGATGGGTGCAGAATTGGCTCAGACACAGGAAGCAGAGGGTGATGGTGCGAGGAACCTCATCAGAACTGGCGATGTTAAGAGTGGTGTTCCACAGGGGTCAGTGCTAGGGCCGCTGCTATTTTTAATATATATAAATGATTTAGATAGGAATATAAGTAACAAGCTGGTTAAGTTTGCAGATGATACCAAGATAGGTGGATTAGCAGATAATTTGGAATCCGTTATATCATTACAGAAGGACTTGGATAGCATACAGGCTTGGGCAGATTTGTGGCAGATGAAATTTAATGTCAGTAAATGTAAAGTATTACACATAGGAAGTAAAAATATTAGGTTTGAATACACAATGGGCGGTCGGAAAATCGAGAGTACACCTTATGAGAAGGATTTAGGAGTCATAGTGGACTCCAAGCTATCAACTTCCAAACAGTGTTCAGAAGCCATTAAGAAGGCTAACAGAATGTTAGGTTATATAGCACGATCTGTGGAGTACAAGTCCAAGGAGGTTATGCTCAACCTTTATAATGCACTGGTGAGGCCTCATCTTGAGTACTGTGTGCAGTTTTGGTCTCCAGGCTACAAAAGGACATAGCAGCACTAGAAAAGGTCCAGAGAAGAGCGACTAGGCTGATTCCAGGTCTACAGGGGTTGAATTATGAGGAAAGATTAAAAGAGCTGAGCCTTTACAGTTTAAGCAAAAGAAGATTAAGAGGTGACATGATTGAAGTGTTTAAAATTATGAAGGGAATTAGTACAGTGGATCGAGACTTGTATTTTAAAATGAGCTCATCAAGAACACGGGACACAGTTGGAAACTTGTTAAGGGTAAATTTCGCACAAACATTAGGAAGTTTTTCTTTACACAAAGAACGATAGACACTTGGAATAAGCTACCAAGTAGTGTGGTAGACAGTAAGACGTTAGGGACTTTCAAAACTCGACTTGATGTTTTCTTGGAGGAAGCAAGTGGATAGGACTGGTGAGCTTTGTTGGGCTGAATGGCCTGTTCTCGTCTAGATTGTTCTAATTCTAGAACTGGCTGACGTTAACAGTAGCGTTCCATAGGGGGCAGTGCTAGGGCCGCTGCTTTTTTAATATATATATATATATATATATATATATATATATATATATATATATATATATATATGATTTGGATAGGAATAGAAGTAATAAGCCGGTTAAATTTGCAGATGATACCAAGCTAGGTGGATTGGCAGATAATCTAGAATCCACTGAATCATTAGAGGGCTTACTTTACATTTCATTACAGAGGATTTCATACAGGCTTGGGCAGATTTGTGGCAGATCTGAAAAACGAAAGTACACCTTATGAGAAAGATTTAGGAGTTGTCATGAAATCAACACTATTAACTTACAGTGTTCAGAAGCTATTAAGAAGGCTAACAGAATGTTAGGTTATGTTGTACAATGTGAAGAGTACAAGAGGTTATGCTCAAGCTTTATAACACATTGGTGAGGCCTCCTCTGAAATCAGACCACAAAAAGGACATAGGAAAGCTAGTAAAAGTACAGAAACTAGGCTGATTCCAGGGCTACAGGGGTTGAATTATGATGAACAATTAAAATAGCTGTGCCTTTCCAGTTCAAGCAAAAGATTAATAGGATACCTGATTGAAGTGTTTCAAATTATAATGGGAATTAGTACAATGGATTGACATATTATTTTTTCATCAAGAACACGGGTAGACAGTTGGAAACTTGTTATGGGTAAATTTTGCACAAATATTAGGAGGCTTTTCTTCACACAGAGAATAACAGACACATGATGAAATAAGTTACCAAGTAGTGTAGTAGACAGTAGGCCTTCAGGTAATTTTCAAAGAAACGACAGCATTAGCATAAAGCAATTGGGACAGTGAGGGTAAGAATGCCAAAAGTGAATCATATCTGCTTGTAGTTTACTGCGATATAAATAAAGTTATAATTAATGCAAACTTTTTTACAAACTTTAAAAGAAAACAAAAATGAAGAGAGGACAAGGAAAGTTGTTCCATTACTACTTCAATACCGGTTACAAGTGAAAGGAATTATAATTACAAGCAGTATTACAGGAAGAAAACAACAAATAAATTCAAATGCTGGAAGAACTTTTTTGTGGCTTAAATATGGAGGATATTGTGCAAACTAATGATGACTGTAGGGAGGAGAACCATCACAACTAATTCAGAGAATGTATTGTGCTACATCGTGACAGGAAAAACCCATTTTAGGATTGTTTACACTAGTCAGCCTGAAATATCTACCAAATGCTAAAGCAAAATGAGTTATTTAATCAAACATATATTTTGGAAACAAAAATTTACAATGATGCAGCAGGTAACTCTTATCAACTGGCAGGGCTTACTACTGTACAGCTGAGAAAATTACCTACCTACCTATCTATCTATCTATACTAATAAAAGGCAAAGCCCTCACTGACTCACTCATCACTAATTCTCCAACTTCCTGTGTAGGTAAAAGGCTGAAATTTGGCAGGCGCGTTCCTTACAGCTTACTTACAAAAGTTGGGCAGTTTTCATTTAGAACTTCTACACGTAATGGTCACAACTGGAAGCTATTTTTCTCCATTTACTGTAATTGAGTTGAGCTCGAAAGCCGTGGGGGGGTGGAGTTTCGTGTGACATCATCACGCCTCCCACGTAATCACGTAAACTGACTGTCAACGCAGTATGTAGAAAACCAGGAAGAGCTCCAAAAAGTGCTGAAGAAAACATGCATTATATAACTGAGAAGGCAGTGAAACAATAAGAAGCGAGCGAGTGACATATACAACCATATTCATGAGTGCTGCTACTTCGGAAACAAAGCACAGTGTAAACCTAAAGTTTAAATTAAGTTCATAGACAGGCTGCCGCTGGCGTTTGTCATGCCCACGGGTAATGCGGGATACAAGTTTAATGAGAGGACACAGGATATAAACGAGAGTTTTGATCACTTTGTAACTAAGTTAAAATTGCAGGTGAAGGGCTGTGCTCATGCAAATTCCGAGAGACTGTGTTTGTGGGGGATTGACAGTAAAGGCGGGTGGGGGAGTCACGTCATCATCTCCCCTCCCATTCACCTCATTTCGCTCTGAGCTGAGCTCCGCAGCTAACGCAGTGTTACGGAAGCGAGTTTCTGACGCTGCCACCAAATACTCACAGAAAAATCCACAAGTTAATACACACGCTGTGTCTACAGTTTCTCCACACTGAATCCTTCAGGCACTACTTACAAAAGGTTACAATCGTGTTATATTATTTTTAAAATGTTTCCTTTTCTTAGCAGAACCACAGCTGAGAAGCTTCGATGCATGTGCTCCATAACGCGTTAAAAAATCACGCATTTAATCACACTTTGCATTACAAACAAAGGGGAACTTCTGTCAATGCATGATTTCCTGGTACACCGATTACATTGATCAGCTTTCTGATTCATTTTACCCTCGCACCCCCTTGGTTTGAGAAGAAGTATGAAAAATATGAGGTTAACACAGAAAAACAGATCACCAATTGAAGCTTTCTGAATAATCGATTCGCCATCAATAATTGTTTTGGTAAAGCCATACTCAGTGTGATCCTCCTTCCATTTTATAATTTTTCCGCCACTAGCCATGATTAAATGAACGGTAAAAAAGTAAGTGCGAAGCAAGGGTGACTTATTCAGGCAGGCAGGCAGGCGACAGCTCAATAGCTCGAATTTGGATATAAGTAGGTTCTATTTAGTTGCCAGAAATATCTTTGTTAGGAATGGAAGTTGAATTTAGTCTTTAAATTCCTATGGTAAAGAAAAAGTTATGCAATGATGACTAAATTTAACTATATAAAGTCAAAACTTGTATATATAAAGTCATTCCCGAATATATAAAGTCAAAACCTGAGTATATAAAGACGGCGTTGGAATATTTCGGAATATATAAAGTCAGCGCTGGAATATATAAAGTCAAATCTTGAATATATAAAGTCAGCGTCAGAATATACAGTATAAAGTAAACACTGCAATATATAAAGTCAAAACTTCACTATATAAAGTCAGCGTCGGAATATACAAAATCAGCGCTGGAATATCCATCCATTTCCCAACCTGTTGAATCCGACCACAGGGTCACAGGGGGTCTGCTGGAGCCAATCCCAGCCAACACAGGGCACAAGGCAGGACCCGGGAAGCGAACCCAGGTCTCCTAACTGCGAGGCAGCAGCGCTACCACTGCGCCACCCACACACACACACATATATATATATATATATATATATATATATATATATATATATATATATATATATATATATATATATACTCATGACAATGACGAAACAATTACATTGTCAATCATGTTAAGTTATTATTAAAATGTTTCCTTGTTTTTTACTTCTTTTTACTATATATATATATATATATATATATATATATATATATATATATATATATATATATATATATAGTCACAGATGTACGGGGACACTGCCCGGCCGGACGCCTGGACAGTCCCCAACTAGGACAATACTTCTCCTCGGCCACGAGAGGGCAGCCGCCCGGGTCTGTTTGGGAGCCACAAAGACGGAGCTGGGATGCCCGTGAGAGGACGTGGCCACCGCCAGGGGGTCCCGGACAGTTGGAGAATCCTGGTGTGGCGGAAGTGCTGCCGGAAATAATTCCAAGAAGGCCCGGAGTGCTTCCAGGTGCTTTCCTGACACTTCCGCCACACCAGGAAGTGACGTCAAGGGGAGTACCTGGGGCTCATCTGGGTCATGATAAAAGGGGCCGCCTCCTTCCAGACATTGAGCCAGAGTTGGTAGGAAGGAGACGAAGCTTGTGAGGAGGAGGAAGGAGGCCAAAGAGAAAGAAAGAAAGGGAGAAAGAAGAAGAGAAAGAGGAAGAAAGCAAGAGAGTTGGTGAGAGAAGGCATTGTGGTGCTCAAAGAAAAAATAAAGGAGTGTGTTTTGGACATCCTGGTGTCAGTCTGTCTGTGTTTGGGGGTACGGTTTCGCTATATATATATATATATATATATATATATATATATATATATATATATATATCCCCACTATATATATATATATTTGACTTTAGATATATACAGTAATCCCCACTATATCGCTTTGACTTTCAGCGGTTTCGCTATATCGCGGATTTTATATGAAAGCATAACTAAATATATAACTCGGATTTTTCGCTGCTTCGCGGGTTCTGCGGACAATGGGTCTTTTTACTTCCTGTACATGCTTCCTCAGTTGGTTTGCCCAGTTGATTTCATACAAGGGACGCTATTGGCAGATGATTGAGAAGCTAACCAATCAGAGCACGCAGTTAAGTTCTCCTGACTGAGAAGCTAACCAATCAGAGCACGCAGTTAAGTTCCTGCTTGCTGAATGCAGTGTTAATCAGGAAGTCTCGTCTCGCTCATTCAGCATCAACGTGTTTCGCTGTGTAAAGAGTTGTGCTCTTTTGTGTTTATCGTTGTGCATAGTCAAGCCCTTCATTATGGCTCCAAAACGATCTGCTACTGCTTCAGGGGCCGTGCCCAAGCGCAAGAAGAAGATGTTAACGATTGCCGAAAAGGTAAACGTTTTGGATTTGTTGAAGGCTACGATTCTTTTTATTTAAAAAGTAGGAAAGGAATATAAGATCTACGGCCGCAGTGTCCTTTTAACCAGGGTGCAAAACAAGTTGTAAGTGGATGTAATAAGGCAGTAGTCTGGATGGAATCTGCTTTAGGGATTTGGATTGAAGACTGCTAGAAGAAGAACAACGGCAGTGCTACACAATCGCCTGAAGTGGCTCCTTTAAGGGCTGTAACGCTCTCCTTTGTTGTGCAGTAAAATAAAACTCATTGTTATCGGACAAGTCATCGTGTCATTGTTGGCGAGTAACCATAATTAATTTTCTACTTACAGTACTTAGTACATGTACGTACATTTAGTGTCACTGTACACACACATTTACTGTATACTATTTTGTTGCATTGTAATGATTTATTGCTGGTGGCCTGTCTATCGTAATGGCTGTAACATGTGATATCGGAGACACTCAATATCTTTAAAATAATATTTAGGTTTTAATGTATATAAACAGTGTGTTTATATACATAATTTCAATGAATCTTACCTAATATCTAAGAGAATACAAAGGGATTATGCTGTATAACTCTCTGGGAATATTTATAAACAGTGTGGGAGAGTTTATAAGGGCTTAAAATATATAAAAATAACCATAGAAACATATGGATTCTACTGATTTTCACCTATCGCGGGGGGGTCTGGAACGCAACCCCCGCGATCGAGGAGGGATTACTGTATATAGATATATATGTTGTTGTCATATCTATATATATATATATCTATATATATATATATATATATATATATATATATATCTATATCTATATATATATCTATATATATATATATATATATATATATATATATATATATATACATAAAGATAGATATGACAACAACACTCATATCAATGACAAAACAATTACATTAACAATCATGTTACGTTATTTTTTAAATTTTTCCTTTTCTTTTTCATAACTTCTTTAACACACTACTTCTCCACTGCGAAGCGCAGGTATTTTGCTATCTAAAATAATCAGCAGCTTGTAGATCACATGTGATGGTCTGAATGTTCCAACAATGCTCCTGTCACAAGTTTCAAGCGTTCAGCCTTAAGAAATGGACATTAACCTTTGGAAATATGAGTTGTTCAGCCTTAGGAAATGGACATTAACCTTTGGAAATAAGAGTTGTATAATCTATTACAGACAGTTCTTGCCTTATGAAGTCACAGAAAAGGCATGAGATGAATCCTATAAAGAAAAATAAGATGCTCTCCATTAACAATGTGTACTCTGGGCTCCTAACAAGTATACTGGAGCTTGTGAAAATGCTTCTTACTATTAGCACAAAAGCTGCAGAGTGTGAATTTACGATTTCAGGATTAAACCTCATCTTTAATAACATGAGGATCCTCTTAATTGTCCATGCATGTCAAATTTTAATGCAGCTGTATACGCAGATCACTCACTGTGGTCAACAAAAGGTGTATTACACTGTAAAGGACATAATGCACATCTGAATAACCCTGAAAGTCAAATAGTTTCACTGTCAAAAATATAATCTAATTGAAGGGGGCTAAATTAGGTCTGAGAACGCAATATTAATGCAGTATTTAAGTTAATTTCTGATACAATATCTCAGTGAAATATTTTTAAGAACTTGGCTGGCTATTCTCTCTGGCATAATTATTTATAAGGCACAATTATTGTACTACTAAGTTTAACAGGTTTTCAGATGACTAATAAAATGCTTTCATAACACAATATAACCATCTTTAACTCTATTTATACTTACTGCACTAAGCGTGTGCATTAGCCACTGTGCAATTGGTGTACCAATATTGTCATAGTCAGTAGGGGGCAGTGTTGGGTAAATGTCACATACCCAACAATTTCACACCTATGCTCAATGATATTCTAATGATAGAAGAAGGGTTTGGTCTATTATTTTTACCTTGGGGTGGGGTGGGGTGGGGTTGGGGGGGGAGGCGGAGTAATCATCGTTTTACTTTGTCTAATGCTATTTGCAATTTTCTGCCTTGAATTTGCCATCTTCTCACACTTTGAAGTATCAACGAAAGGAATCACACAGGTGCATAGATCTCACTTCTGCCACTACCATCTCCTTGAAATTTGCTATTTTGTATACACACTATTGTGTGTGCATCGCCATGCAGTCAAGAAAAATTCTGTGACATCATTTTTGTCATATGGCTTTTGCAATCAGCACCTATTCGTCAAGTGCAAACCAGGTTTAAGGCTCTTAAAACAGCAACCTTCATCCCAATCAACCCATATGCATAACTAAGACATGAAAAATCTTGCCACTAGAGACAAAGGACTCATGCGGTCTCTGTCAATGTTGGTGTTATTGGGTTGTTTTGTCAGTGAGTTGCATAAAGCTGTAAGGTATATTAATAAGACAACCATAAATCAATAGAAAAGATGCAATACCAATACAGTTTCCAATCGTGATTTTAAAAGGTCTCTTGCTGCATGCAATACCACAGGCTAAGTTCAGGTTTTCTTGGTCTGTCAGTATCTTGCTAGGTACCCTAATATACATTAAATTTTTTTTTGTTTTGTCCACGTCTACAAAACCTTTGCCCAAAGAAACAATTGTATGTTATCATTTTATAAGTAAAAGAAAGCTTCCCAGAATCAAAAGGAAGTTTGTCAAGCAATGGTTTTACAATGTGCCACACACCCCAGTAAAATACCAGTTTAGAATCATTACTGTTGAGTGTAGGTGTAAAAACAAATGCAGATTGCCTACAATGAAATCTGCTTAAACGGTAGTTATACAACAGATACACATATTGCTTTTTAGAGTAATCAGCACACCTTTTGTTTCCTCAAAAACACAGTATAAGGCTAGCTAGATCTGATAATATTTGTAACAGGTATCTTTAAACTACAGGTACTGAGGCTTTCAGACCATATGCATTTGGGCAAAAGTACCCATATTGCTTGACATGCCCATCATTACACCTGCTATTTTAAAAATTTTACATTAAAAATGTCAAGGCAAATAAACTTGTTTTAAAATATAAACAGTATCATGGAATAGACATTGGTCATCCTGCACAGTTCACTATTCCTCCTCTATCATCCTGGCATACAGTACAGAGGTATCAACAAATCATAACTTTAGATACCCTGAGGTTATATGGTACTCAAGAGTTGCTCACCATCATTATAAACATAACTTCAGTAGTATTCCACCTTTGGGTGTGTTTTTTTTTTTTGCAATATATTTATTCATTGTTGCTGGATTTATTTTTAACTGTCTGACCTGTCACACTATTGCTGCCAGGCAATAACAGAAATTCAATTAAGAATCACATTGTAATGTGTACACATTACAACAAACGTATACACAACTCCAAAAAGAAGCAAGGGCTGCACACTGTAACAGTATTAAAGCTTTCCATATATACTACCACTCACAAGAAATGTAATCTTTGTCTACTGTTTGCTACCATGTTAAGCTTAAAAAACAATCTGAGATGTAATTTTTAACAGGATACAGAGGCTGGTATAAAGCCATTAGCACTCCAGGTATGACATATCATGTCTAACTATAAAACTGCAGTTTTCTAGGAGAAGGTTGTTGCATATTTCCTTTCTTGTTTCAAAACTCATTACTTTCCATTCAATCATGTGAGGAGGTCTACCCCTAGAATATCTAAATAGGCATTGTTAAGGATTGAGTTTCTGTTGTTACGTCCATTTCCTCTACACTGTATTCTGAAATCAAAATCACAGGTTCTTTTGACTGCCCCTCCCCACTTAGCCTTTTACCGATGGCTCTTTAAACCTTGGAAAACGGTCATCAGCCAATTTCAGGGCTACACTGCACAAGAATTTACAGTATCTGATAAAAGATAAAACGTGTGAATATCTTTACAAAGTTATATTGCACAATAAAAATTATTTTCTAATGTAATAAAAAACACTACTACTGTTTGAAATTATATTTCCTGTTAATTACTGCGTTTGTTCCCACCTTCACAAATGTGGAGTACTGTGGCCTCTGGTCTCATTATCCAGGGACAAACACTGTTTCTACAGAATAATGTGTACTTTCTACTTTCTTTTTAAAATTTGTTGTTTCACTTGTGTTAAATCTTTAAAGACATAAAGTTATACTTTGATTTTTCTAAATTTGAAAATATTTAAACATGATTTCATGTGCCCAGTGCACTTGATCACAAATTCACACATAGCTAGTTCTAACATGATAGCAACATAACCTGTGACATAATGCATGCAATTTAAAACTATCATCATATGTATAGTTGTTTTATGATTTTTTTTTTACTTTATGTAATACACACATGGCTTATAGTTAAATGATATTAAAGCAATTTAAGAAAAGCAGTAACCACTTCTTAGGTAAAATTGGAAAAATACGATCTGATTATACTAAACACAGGCATTGAGCAGGTCTCGGGAAAACAAAACTTTTAAACTGTGATTTTTTAAAAAATAATTCTTCACAGCGCATTACATGCACAATAATTACAAAAAATAAATACAATTAAAAGCAATGTCTCTGAAAGATCATATCAATAAATAAGAGTTTACTCTATGATACCATATATCTGCATATGTTGATATTACATACATTCCTTAAAAATATTGAATAAAATAATATAAATTACCGGATGAAGGTAGTCTTTCCAGTGGAGTACTGGCCTACCAGCAAAACCATGGGCTTGTTGTCAAAGTCTGCATCTTCTAAAGCAGGTGAATGGAATTCGTGAAATTTGTAATGCTCCTCCAAGGGCAGCAGTTTGGTCTTGTAGAGCTTCTTGAGACCATCGCTGACTGTTTGAAACACTTCGGGATCCTTTTTCCTCCGATCATCATTACCCAACCAACTGAACATGATTACGTATATATATGTATATAAATATATTAAACGGCCGAATCGATACAGTGATAATTCAAATGTTTTTTTTTAATGGAAGTCGGTGAAAAGTAACAGTAACAGATGAATACGGCGATTCTTTACAATAAAAAGCCGACAAATAAATGCAAACAGTAACTTAAGTGAAATAATTCGCAGCAGATCCTTTTATCAAAAGTGGCAGTCCTCCACCCAGTGCAACCTTGCTCTATGTTTAAAGAAACAGTTTTCCGATTTTAAGACGCAGTATCATACAAAACGTGAGCTCTTCATTGAAATAATCGAGGCAGGAATCCTTGTACTTAAAACACTATTATTTATATAAAAAATGCTTTTCCGTTGCGGGCAATACTGCAAATGAAACAAATAAATATAATTACGCAGTAAACAAACAGGAAAATTATAGATGTGCAAAGCGACACAGTACTACACAAATCTCAAACGGACTACAGATTTCCTATCATTCTGCCTGCTGATGATTTAAATGCAAGTTTTCAGGAACCGAAGGGCAGGAAATAGCCAACTCCTGGCACATGCAACCGCATATGAAATCAAAGAAGTGAAGTCAAGAAAGGTGGTGCTACGTTGGGAGGAAGAGGCCGTCGTAGAAAGTCTTCCGGTTTTGTGACGATTGCTCGTACAGTCAGTGCATAATACTAGTGTACTGGAATGAGGTTAACGCCATCTGGTGGTTACAAAGAAAGCACTTCTATGAGACGCCAACCAATCGTTCATTTTCATACGCCATAATTTTTCCCTGGATCTTACATTCCGCAGAATGAAGATGTGTTACTACAATGACATACTACAATAGGCAATTATAGAGTGGCATAAATGAGAATTTTCCGGCACTGAACTACGAGTCCTTTCTGAAAACGAAACAATCAGCTAGAAGGTCATTGCCTCCCATGACGTCGACTAAATAAAACTGCGCCCACCAGAGTTAAGGAATATTTTACAAGGTTAACGCGCAGTGATTTGGTCCATTAAATACTTCAAGGTTAGACTCCAGCTGAGGTTTTTTTGGTCCAGTACAGTTATGACATGCAGCCTAACGTGAAGCGTGAAGGACGTGTGGGTAGAGTATTCACCTGGGCCATTTTGCATTTCCACGTCTGTAATGACAAACACCACCCCGTTTAATTCCTGCTAAGGTGTGCAAACATAGGAAACGAAGTACTGCATAGTGGTTAATATAAAAAGAAGGGATTATCCACTATTTGGTGTTTTCTTTTGACATTTTACAAGTAAGTGGAGCAATTCAAGAAAGCACATCGGACTTGTACAGAATTAGCATTATTATTCGCTTGTTAATTAGCAATGTTGCGCTAAGAAAAAGTTCATTTTGAGAGATTAAGAAATAAGTGATTTAATATAATTTTATAAACATCCATACCTATATCTGAGCATTTGGGATTTATGAACATTTTCCTCTTATCTGTAAGGGCGTTCTTGTACACATCCAAAACCAGGATAAAAGAGTGGAAATGTGTCATGTATTGAAATGTTGTCTGATTAATTCCTGCCTTAGCCATGAGGTTGTTCGCCTAAAAAATGGAGTGAGCATGCAAACTGAAATAGTGTCAGGACCAAAAATCTATCCCAGGTCTGTCAAGTTCATCACTAATCACTGCACTACCTGATTTCACATCAAGAGACCTAAACAACCAAAATACAAATGTGCCACAGTTGATTTTACAAAATGCTGTCTAAGATATTGACGGTAATGTAATTCATAGGATGTAAAGTCACAGGATCATAGTAAACAGGCTGAATAAAGACTCGTGTATGTGTAAGTGCTACTTAAGATGTTCTCATTTATGAAGTTACTTCCTTTATTTCCAAAACTATTCAAACGGAAAGGAAATGACTGTATATTAAAAGTATCACCATAAAAAATATCACTCAAAATACAATATAATTTACTATGTAATCATAATTATTAAACTACAGAGAAAATGCGTGATGATAAATGTTAAGCAAAAGAGAATGAATGCAACAAGTTTATGCGTTTAATTACAGTATATTATGTATGTTACATTGCATTACTCCCATTTGTTAAATACCACTATATACTGTATATTACAAGTCTATTTCACTGAGGTACAATAAAAGAGACACCTAACATTATCAAACATACTTAATCCAATTCAGGGTTAAAAATAAAAGATCACTAGAAGGTTATTTGTTGTTCCTGAATAAGTATTCTAAACAGAGGCAGAAATGTAGTCAACATAAAGTGCAGTCCAGCTGTCCAAAAATGTAAGATGGTCACAAAACAACCAGCATGATCTTGCATTAGTCAGTACTGCTATATTGGGTATGTAGCAGCCTGTGCTTGAATCTCACACCAAATTGCCATTTTGTTTGGCACTTGCGTATTCTCCCTATGCCCTTCAGGTATTCAATTTCCCTCACATGTTTTTGATGTATATTAGTTTGGTTAGTTAGCAATTCTAATTTAACATTCTTCATCAAAATAAAATTGAATACTCCACTATTTAAATGTTTAAGAGCTTGCAAAAAAGAACAGAGGGAAAAAAATATTTGGTATCATGTTGGCTGTCTCACAGCTTCTAGCACCAGGCACATTTTCCAGAGTATGCATGTTCTCCTCATGTGAGGATGGGCTTTCTCTGGCAACTCTCACATCTTAATACTGAGTCCACCTTTTTTATTTAAGATTGATGGGAGAAGGATCCTATCTAGGATGGGCACTAGACTGTCACACTAATGCTAGCCCAGTTTAGAACTACCAGTGAGTTAGTAGGCTCCCAGAGATATAAATTTATGATTAACTTTAAAATGCATACATACATACAAACATATATACTGTACATACATTTTCTAAACACACTTAATCATTGTGCAGATTGGTAAGGAGCTGGGGTCTCATTTATAAAGCTTGCATACTCAAAATGTGCATAGGCAACTTTCCACACAAACATCAAGATTTATAAACGAAAACTTAACGGCGGAACTTGAGTATGCTTATGACAACTCAGATCCATTCATAGGCAGCATTTCAGAGAAAATGGGAAATGACAACACCTTTGGTAAAGCTTGGAAATGCAGCCAAATCAGAGAAATGATGATTTGCATGCATAATAATTAATATCGATGAGCTGTTGCTATAATGTGCTTGACATGACAAACATATTAAAGCTCAAATTTGGTGAATATCATGCACATTTTATTTAGTATTTTCATTGAAGAACTTTTTTATTTTTTGTCAGTTTAGACTACATGTCACTTCTCAAGAACTGGCCAACAAGTCACAAATATCCTAGTCAAGCTTCACTCTATTATGCTCGCTGTGCTGTAATCAGACAGATGAAGTGTTACATCCAGTTTTCCTATGGTGTGGGTGTATATACATATAATGTGTTGTTATCAACTGTGATGGGCAGCTGGGTCCCATCCCCGGCCAGGACGCCCCTTCTACATATGTTCCAGGGTAGCAACCATGGGCATCTTACTACCTTCCCCGGGACGCTTGGTGGAAGCCTCCCTGGCTGATGATGGTGCCTCAGTTTCCCGCAGGGTTTCATGGGAGATGGAGTTCTCCACAACCCTGGGATGTGGGATGGCCGCCAGGGGGTGCTGCATGGATACCGGATCCCACCTGGACATCTCTACAGCCCCGCCCGAAAGTGCAATTAGCCACAGGTGATTAAGCACCTGGAGCACTTCCGGGTGGGCTATAAAAAGGGCCAGTATCCACCACTCAGGAGCCAGAATCGGGAGGAAGAGGATGAGGTTGCCTGGGAGGAGTGGTGGTGCAAGGTGGAGAGTTGTTGGTGTTGTATTTACGTGCTTTTGGGAATGTGTATTGCCTGTGGGGTTCATGGGAAAGACGTACCCCACAGGTGAAGAAAAATAAAAAGTGTGCTTGTTTTTACACGTGCCTCTGCGTCAGTCTGTGCCGGGTCAGGCGCTATATAGCGTATTTTACACAACATAAAATGACAATTTGCAGCAGTGTCCGTTTTCCTAACATAATCAGAGCACTTTAATGCACTTATTTTGCAATAAGGGCACCTAACAAGAATAAAACTGATTTTGTTAACTATAAGTAATTACATTCTATTAACATGCAAATCATCTGTGATCCCAAGATAAGACTGACAGTAGTCATAACTTCTCTGACATAATGCTGCATAAAAAAGCATCTCCAATTACAGATGCTAATTGCAGATCCAAATCAGAGAGCACAGATGTTTCCCCCACCCCCTGCTACATGCACACTCTCCAGGTGACTAGCGATCCACTTCATTGTCACAGATCAGACCTTTTTTATTTTAGTCATTGTGTGGCTGGAGTGCATTGCATTTACAGCAGCATGTTTCATGTTGCCATTCAGAATATTTGCACTCGTCAACAAAGATCTGCAGCATTGTGACTGCAAATGCATGAGTTTGATCACCATGTTTCAGGGTGGCACCAGGAGGGTTTTGAGGTGTGTTCAGGATCGCACATTTACAAGATGATTGTGATTTATAAAGGGTAGATTGCACAGAAATGTGTGTTTGCCAGGTGTAAATCTGTTTTTTGGCATACACATATTTTCTAGCTCAAACGTTTTATAAATGAGGCCCTTGGAGGCTATTTAAGCAGAATCTGAACATATGCTGAGTGGAAGAAAATCAAACTTGAGACAGGTAGCCTATCAACAGTTCTCTGAACCAAGTCTGGTTGCATTTTTTGACTCTTTCGAAACTCTTTGATCTAGCTTTTTGAGCAAATCTTGATGTTAGCAGGTTTAATTAATCTTTGGCCTCATTTATAAAGCTTGTGTATGCAGAAAAAAAGGCTAGAAATGTTAATGCGCAAATTTCCACAGCAACACTAACCCATGCATATGCAACATTTCTAGAAAAACTGTCAAACAACGTAACCTTTAAAAGGCAAGGAAATCTAGCCAAACCAGCTAAATCACGAGTTGCATGCATTATTATATTATAATACAAGGTGGCTTCTTTCCCTGCTTGCTTTGCTCGCTAACACCCCCGGCCTGTACTATACACCAACCACTTTGCATCTCTGCCGCTCGTGTATGTGTATTTCACTTTCATCAAACAACAAATCTTTTAATTCTCGCGGATACGCCTCTTCATTGGGAAGAAACACTACTTTTCCCTGATGGCAACATGAATTAGACAATCTACAAGTCTCCGACTTAAAGTTTAAATCTGAACAATATATTCAATCTCTTTTAGCTGTTATTTCACCAAGTAATAATTTCCATTTGTTAGTGCTAATGCAATCTTTACTATCATTTTTTTGAGACTTTCGAATTTTATTACTTTCATGCTCTGTACATGTATCGCACCAATGTTTTTGAATTCTTTATGACATTCTACCTTGTCATCTACTCTTTGTCTTTTATTTCCGGCCCTGGGTGTGATTACCGTATTTACTCCTGTACCACACGCCCTCATGTAAGACGCGCACCCTAATTTTTACAAAGAAAATCGGGAAAAAATCTTTTGCCCCGTGTACGACACGTATTGTGATTGTATAGGAAGCGAGTGAAGTTGGAGTAAGGCACAGATGTGAATAATTGTAATGGAGAATAATTATGTCTCGCTTAATTCTTTCTGCACCTGATACAGTATATTGTACTAACTGTAAGCAGTACCCCTACTGCAGAACGTTGTGTTTGTCACACCATGCTGCGAAAGGTGGGAATGACAAATAGTCCTGTGAAATGAGAAAAGAAAGAACCGTATAGAGACAATTGGTAAAGGACTGTAACAACAACTGGAAAATTATTGTGCTCACCAGAATATTCCAGTTTAATCATGTTCCAATTCGCTGCTGGATTCACCTCCGCTAGATGTCGTCTTCGCTTCCATCGATGCTGTTGGATATGCTGCACTTTTTGAAGCTTTTCACAACCAAATCCTCTGGAATAAGCTTCCAAGCAGTGATGATCCAGGCACACATCTGCGACAATGTTGGGGCTTTCATTTTGCCAGTTGGCGTTGTTTCGTGTACCGCTGTTGCAGCCCAATCGGTGTAAATTCTTGATAGTTGAGCCTTAAACGGTCAAATAATGCAGACATCTAGAGGTTGGAAGAGTGAAGTCATGCCTCCAGGAATTACCACTTGATCTGTTTTCCCATCTTTCAGTTTTTCTTTAACACCTTCAGTTAAATGGCCACAAAAGCTGTCTATGACCAACATGTTTGGCATTTTCAGGAGACTGCCCGGCTGACGTTGCCACACACATTTCAGCCAATCGATTAGGAGATCATTGTCCATCCAACCCTTTTGTTGAGCTCTGACAATGATCCCACGAGGAAACTTCTCATTTTTCAGCAAGGTCTTCCTTTTAAATATTACGTACGGCAGTAGTTTCTTTCCATCCGCAAGAATCGTCAACATCACAGTACACCGCTGCTTCTCTCTGCCTCCCGTGCGTACCGGGACACTCTTGTCTCTGACTGCATTAACAGTAGTGTTTGAGGGGTTCTCAAAATATACTGGCGTTTGATCAGCATTACCGATTTGCCCCATTAAATACATTTTCTGCTGCCTCATCTGAATAATGTATTTTTGGAAAGCTAGTACCTTTTCTTCATATGCGTCCGGTAGATGCTGCGAAATGCTCGTGCGGCATCTTATTGATAAGCCGTTCCTTCTCATGAAGCGCGTAACCCATCCGCGGCTTGCTTTGAACTGAGTGATTGGTATTCCACGTTCTTTCGCTATATCACAAGCTTTCACCTGAATCATTTTCGTGGACACTGCATATCCAAGCTAACGCCTGCCTTGAATGTAATCAGCGAGTGCAACTTCACCTTGTGGGAACTGGGCACGTTTTCCGCGAAATGCCTGTCTGTTTATGTTGCATGACGAAAGTTCGCCAATCTCGAACACATGACTCTGGAACATCGTACATGCGACCTGCTGCCCGATTTCCTATCTTCTCTGCTTCCAAAATCACTTTTAGTTTCTCTCCCGCCGTGAAGGAGCGTAAACGCTTGCTACTATCCATGCTGAATGACGACGCTAATAACTACAGTATTCCTCGTGTATGACGCACACCATTTCCTCGTGTATGACGCGCACCTGATTTTCTAATGCTAATTTTCAGGAAAAAATGTGCGTGTGGTACACGAGTAAATACGGTAAATCTCTTGGCACAAAGTCTCGTCTCGTGGGACATGAAAGTATCTCTCTGAAAATGTCATGTCTCGCCCCAAGCTAAAAAGTCTTGTCTCATCCCAGGATTTTTTTTATTATAATAGAGAGAGTGTTGGATATTATACCAACATCGACACAGGGAAAACAAGTATACTTTAATTTATACATCTAATAACCATGTCAATATTATAAATCGCTCACTAGAAGCTCTGATATAGTACTGTTGTTTATTGCACCACCATGCCACCCATTATTTGAACAACAATTCAATTTAATACATTAATTGAGTTGAATTAATTGGGGGAGAGCATGTGCACTAAACAGGTTTATTGCATTTTTCTCTTATGTTTTAATCCAAACAAGTTCTGAATTAATTGAGAAAAATCTGTCTCTGTTTTCAACTTCAAGCTCAAATCAAGTCCACAATCAAATTACAGGGTTACAAGGGTTGATGGCTATCCCTGCAATATATGCAATAAAGTAATGCAGGTAGTCGAGCATGGTAAGTACGGGAAACCTTTCGAGAAATATATGAGTGATGGCATGCATATTGATCTGTGTTTTAGTTTAAAATAGAGTAAAATTAAATGCAACAATTGAATCAATTGAAAGGCAAATCCTCCAAATATTGTATATTATATTTCTAAGCTCAAGAAAGCTGGTTCAATTCCTTGAAAATTTGATGAATAATCACTGACTGATATGTTGTTGAATTACCATCCTTAAAAAAATTACATTGTAAGGTTTCTAAACTCTTTTGGGGCTCCCCCAAAAGGATGACATGCCAAAGAGCATCCTGAATAGTGATCACCGTGTCTGTGGAAGACAGCATATCGGTCACCAGGGCAACCGCAAGCTCCCAGTGTTGTAGCAGCTCACTGCAAAAACAAATCCTAAAAGATTGCGGTCATGCTATGACTGCCTGCTGTCGATGGGTGATGCAAGGAATATTGTAAATGCAGGGAACAGTATTACTTTGCGATTAACCTGGTCACAACCCTGCCTGATTGCTGTGCCTGTGTATAGGAGAGTGGTAGAGCGGTATATATTTATGTCTATATGTGGAAGTATGTGTGTCTGTCTGTCTGGCCCGGAAGTGTGAGATTACAACATGAAGTTCAAAGAGCCAGCAAGGCAGTCCCCAAGTTAATGAGTTGGAAGAAGAAAGAAGTATGAGGCTACAGGATGAAGCTGAAAGAAAGCGACTCCGTTGCCAAAGTGAAACCACCAAGGAAGGACAAACGAGAGAGAAACTCACTTAGCCGCTGATAGACAAGAGGGACGAGCACATCCCTTAAACGAAACCTCCGACATAGATGCCACATGGGCTGGATAGGCATCTTGGCCAGGAGAGGGGATGGTTCTTTGCCCAGACAGGAGATTCCTAACAGAAAGATAAGCATCTCGGCTGAGGAGGAGAAAGGGAGCAGACCCGGAAGGAAGAACTGGAAGGGATGGACAGACAGCCCATTAAAAGGAAAAACTATCACTAGGGGCTTTTTAATTCCCCCCAGCACACTAGATGGCAGCAGCCCCAGGCTTTAAGTCCACCCTCATGAAGTCTGTTTCTGATTGTTTGGTCAGAGACATTCAAACCAGTGGCCTGCTGGAGGTCATTTTGTAGGGTTCTGGCAGTTCTCATTCTGTTCCTCCTTGCTAAAAGGAGCAGATGCTGGTCCTGCTGATAGGTTAAGGACCTTCTACAGCCCTGGCCAGCTCTTCTAGAGTAACTGTCTGTCTCCTGGAATATTCTCCATGCCCTTGAGACAGTGCTGGGAGACACAGCAAACCTAACGGGCAATGGCACGTATTGACCTGCCATCCTGGAGAAGTTGGACTACCTGTGCAACCTCTGTAGGGTCCAGGTATTGCCTCATGCTTCCAGTAGTGACACTGACTGTAGCCAAATGCAAAACTAGTGAAAAAACAGTCAGAAAAGATGAGGAGGGAAAATGCCAGTGGCCTCCACCTGCTAAACCATTCCTGTTTTGGGGGTCATCTCATTGTTGCCCCTCTAGTGCACCTGTTGTTAATTTCATTTATACCAAAGCAGCTGAAACTGATTAACAACCCCCTCTGCTACTTAACTGACCAGATCAATATCCCAAAAGTTTCATTGACTTGATGCTATACTCTGATTAAAAAGTGTTCCTTTAATTTTTTGAGTTATATACAGTATATATGTATATCGTATTAATTTATTATTTTATTCTACACACAGTTCAAGTTTCTTCCACCCTTCTTTGATATTTGCCTATACTGCCAGACATTGGAAATGTGTGAGTATTTGGAATAAGGAAAATAAAGATAAAAAAACATTTTTAAAATGACCAAAGTGCATAATTTGGAGAACTAATCCTAAAAGTACCAAAACTAAAACATTAAAACCAAATTCTATTCAGAAAACAAAGCAAGGAATGTATATCCTGGACTCCAGGACAACAAAGAAAACACACTTGACAGTTTTGATGTTGTTACAAGATTATTATGAGTCATGTATAAATCGTGCTTATGCTCAGAAACAGGTGTAAGACATTTCTTGCCTGAAAATTGGGAAATATAAATCTCAAACATGGTGTGAAAATTAGCTTAAAGTTATGACAAGTGTTCAACTGTCCATAAGTCCTACAGACTTTTTTGACTTTGGCCTATTAATGACTCCAGGTGGCAGGATAATGAAGTGAATAGAAAATATTGTTTCATTACACATTTCATTGGCATATCAGTCACATTTCAATGTTTTTGAACTAATTATATCACAGTTAATCAATGTTGGTAATAACATACCCTTAATGTTAATTGCCTTAGTGTGTATAGTATCTATCTACTCTGCATAAACAAGGCTTCAGGGCCAGATGTAATCAGCCCCAGGGTGCTGAAAACATGTGCTAACCAGCTTTGTGTGGTCCTACAACACCGGTTCTCCCTTTCTCTGAATTTGTAGAAGGTTCTCCAGCTGTGGAAAACACCCTGTGTAGTTCCAATGCCAAAGAAAGGTCAATCCAGTGATCCCAAGTAGTTCAGGTCAGCTGCTCATACTTCTTCATACATCATGAAGACCTTTGACAGACTGGTCCTAAAACAACTATGGCCCCTAGCTTCAGAACATCTGGATCCTGTACAGTTTGCCTATCAGACACATATAGGTTTGGAATATGCTCTCATCTATATGCTCCACAAAGCCTACTCCCACTTGGACAAAGTTGGCACCACAGTCAGGATGATGTTCTCTGATTTTTCCACTACTTCTAGCACCATTCTGCCTCATTGACTGGGAGAAAAGCTCAGCAGTTTGTGAGCCTGACAAACTCTGTGTCAGAAATGGTGGTGTGTAATACTGAAGCACCTTAGGGAACTGTCCCGTCTCCCTTACTGTTCACCCTCTACACAACGGATTTCCAGAATAATACTATTGCTGGCAATTTAAAGACATTTTCAGATGATTCGTCATTCATAGGCTGCATTAATAATTCAGATGAGTTAGAGTGCAGGAAGGTTGTGGAGGACTTCATCTACAGTGCCTGAATAACAACCTGCAACACAACATCAGTAAGACAAAACAGATGGTGGTGAACTTTAGATGTGCCAAGGAGCCCCTGAGACCTGCCACCAACCACGGGGAGGACATGGAAGTGGTGCAGAGCTGCAAGTAGGGGTACTTATAAATAACAAACTGGACTGGTCTGACAGCACAGTGGTGCTGTATAAGAAGGCCCAGAGAACTGCACTCGCTAAGGAGACTCTGGTCTTTTGATGTGTGCAGCAAGCTACTGGAAATGTTCTATCACTCCATAGTAGCCAGTGTGGTGCTCTACACTGTGGTCTCCTGGGGAAGCAACCCTAAGCTCAAAAGAACCACAGAGCCTGAACAAACTTATCAGGAAAGCCTGCACCATCACAGGGCGAACACTGGACACACTGGAAGCTGTTGTAGACAAATCTCCTCCACCCCCTCCAGGAGGCATTGTTTTGGAACACTTTTAGCTATTGACTCATTCCACCTTGGTGTGCTAAGTAGTGCCTCTTGGGGTCTTTTCTGCCTAGTGCTATCAGGCATTTCAGTGCATCCTCCCTGGCCATTCGTTAAGTTTATTTTGAAATACCATTATGAAATATCTGAATAATATACATTTATTCATTTCTTTATTTATTTACATCTCATTTGATTGGCTGTATTATTTGTCCTGTAAGTCTGTATCCTTGTTTTTATGTTTCTGCTGTTATATGCATGTGAACTAATAAAGTTTATCCAATCTGTCTAATCTACTCTATAAAAAGTGTGTGCTGTGTGTTGCACAACATACAGTAAATGGCAATACCAAGGAGCCAACCATCACACACAGCATGACCCTGAAATCTGCTTTTCATATTACTATTTGATAAAATAAATGTGTTCAGCTTGCCTCCTCACCACAATGCTAATCAGAAACATATTAGTTGTATATTAATTGAATGAGAATGCTTTCTATTTATGAAAGCAAATTCATTCTATGATGGTGCCTTTATCACAACAAGTGTACAGTCAATTGCACAGATTACATTAGGAATATCATCACAGCCTGCCATTCTCAGTATCCTCCAAAAGAGCTAATTCTGCTATTGCCAGTTATGTTGTGCAACACACTGCACCTTGTATAATTTTTTTTTCAGGTAATAGTGGGTTCCCTCTTAGAGCCTAATAACACTCACCAATCCACGAACACCACAAGAAAGAAGATTTTATGAAAGGCACTCCGGCACACAGTCGGTGATTGAACAGACCATTGGATCCAAACAGTGTAGATGGTGGCATTTGGACAATGCAGTACAGCCCCATAAAGGTTTGCTGCATTGTGATGGTATGTGCAGTACTGCACAACATACTGCAGAAACATAGACTCCCTTTGCCACATGAAATAGGCTAAGATGAGTGCATGGATGACCCAGACCTTGTCCCTCAAGGCATCAACATAAATCATTTCAAAGACACCTGGATGATGTTCATCAAATGTTAAAAGACTAGCATGTAATTCAACATTGACAATTGGCCAAATTGATTTTTTAAGTTCAATAAGAAGAATGTTCTTAATATCCTGCATTTGTGTGTGTGCAGCATGCATCAATTTACATGGTGCTTCTTTTTGTATCTCCAGCACCTCATCAGTCACATGGGTTCCATGGTATTGGGTGGGTGTCTTAGGACTGCATGTCGGCACACTTGCTTCAACTGTTGTTTTTTTCCTTCATTTGTGACTACTGTAGAGAGTCAACCAAAGAGAATGTTTTAGTGGTTCTTCCCCTTCAGTCAGTAATACATCATTTTCACATTCACTGCAGTTTTATTTCTTCTGTTCTTAGATGGTTTGTAGTAAAGACATCACTCAAGTATATGGCCAAATTCATATGATGATTAGATCATGAACATTCAAAGAAGGCATTTTTAAGCCATACATGACTACCCAGATATATTCAATTTCCTTATGGTTAGGGTAAGCAAACTAATCTGAAAAGGCACTTTGTAGTGATTCCTGATTTTCCTAATGTAATCAGCCCAATTGAATGCACACATGTTGCAATAAAGGTACCATCACAGAATGATGCATAATGCTGAACTTCATCCCATGATGATGGTTATATCACATGCTCTGTCCTTCCTGTTGCTGCCGAATAGCAACACAGTGTCAGCCACTAACAAAAACCACAAAATAGTGATGTCCATAAAAAGCAAAAATGGAAAAACTTAAAATAAATGCATGTATATTAAAATTAATACCAAAAATAAAAGATTAAATGATTTCTCCAGCATAAAAATGAATAGAAAATACCTAAGATGAACAAAGAGAAATATGGGAAAAATCAGAATAAACCAGCCCATAACATTGCTTATATATTTAATGCTCATGGATCCGATTTTCTTAGGCCTAAAATCTCCTAATGAAGAAGTCTAACATCGACCGTATCTTGACACTTAGGCTTCTCATTAAACACAAATGCGAATATTAGCTTTTTTATCAGTTTTTTTGCAGTCTTTGTTGATTATCAAGCTGCCCTGTTCCTTGCTGGTACTGTGACTGTTGTGCAATGTGGAGGTAGAACCTCTGTATTTTACCAAGTTGATTCTGGGGTTCGTCAAGGATGTGTTCTTGCTATTACTGTGTTAAATGCTTGCATGGACTGTGTGTTGGGCAGGGTCATGGGTCTGACGATGCTGTGATCTTTGTAGAGTCAATGGTGGCTCTGATCTGGACTATCAAGAGAGTGAATGAGGAGTCTGAGTGTCTAGGCTTGCAAGTATCCTGAAAAAAAAACAAGATCCATGCCATTAATGACCTCTTGGGCACAGCCATCGGCAGTGTGCCTGTCTGCATTGAGAGGTTTATTTATCTTGGCAGTGACATTCATGTCTCTGGTGACTCTTTGTATGAAGTTAGTAGACAGATTGGGAGAACATGAAGGCTTATAAGGTCGATAGAAAGGGTTGTGTGGCTCTCCCGATAAATTTGTAAAAGAACAAAGGTCCAAGTCTTTAGAATCCTGGTGCTTCCAATTTTGCTATATGGTTGCGAGACACAGATGCTATCTAATGAGTGTGTCTCTTTCGAGAATCCTTGGGTTCTGCTGGTTTGACTTTGTGTCGAATGAACGGTTGCTCACGGAATCCCAATTAAGGTACATTGCATGCATTGTGAAGGAATGTCAGTTACGGCACTACAGCCATTGTGGCGTGATTCTCCAAGGAATGGACTGAAAGGACTGATTTCATCAAACTGTATTCTAATACTCTAATACTTTGTAAGAAACAAAGGTAATTAACAAAAATAATTCAAAATAATAAATGTCAGGCTGCCCCATTTACGTAATAATTTACAGAGCTTTATACTAGCTGTCAATAACAGCAGTTAATCTGCTTCCTCCACACCAATACACTATATTGCTTTAGTCTTTAACCACTCTTAGAGCTGGTTTATGTGGGTGAGGTTACAGGCTCAATAAAACAAAATGGATTGATTGCCCTGTAACAGTTATAGTCCCCCATGTAAACGCTAGTCAAATGTTTTGTATAAACCATGTCATGGCAGAGAGTACTGTGGGAAACCCCAACACAAATTGTTAAAAAACACATCTAGTAAGAGCAAGCTTCTCATCTTCATAATATGGCTCTCCCCATGAAAGTTTCCAATTGGTTTACCCCACAATAAGCTTTTAATTACTTACAACAGTGTTTTGTTGATTACAGTGGTTTTGCACAAAAGTTGTTAGACAAGGCTTTGAGCTGTCTGAACAGGCCAGTACAGATTCATTTTAAAGTAGTATTTTGAAATGTCCAAAGATAATGTTAGGGTTATAAGCTTATTGTAATTGCCATTGTATTTTCTTTAAAACAAGACAAAGTAACTTTAGTGTTTTTTCTGTTCATGAATTTGTTTGTTAGTTATGCTGCACCTTTTCTTTCACTTTGCTCATATAATAAATTTAAGTACTTTGTACTTTGTACTATGTAATTTTTTTTCTTTCCTAGGATTGTGATACAGAATGGCAAGAGTATTTCTCCAAGTACTAAATTGATAACAATCTGAGAAATGACTGTGCTGCTTTTGATTGTTTCTTTGCTGATTATGTGGCTGCCGGGTTCAGGTGTGAGAAGGTGCTGTGTAGGAATATATGCTCATATATTTGTCCAATTTTTTCATTTTCATTGTGTTGTGTAATTGGTTTTGTTAACTGGAATGGATGCAAATCAATCAATTTCTTTTCAGAATTTGTGGTTTACAGTATAAGAAAAACTTGAAATCTACAAGTAGACTCAGCAGCTTTCACATTCAGTAATCTGAAGAACTACTGATATATATATCTATACTAATAAAAGGCAAAGCCCTCACTCACTCATCACTAATTCTCCAACTTCCCGTGTAGGTAGAAGGCTGAAATTTGGCAGCCTTATTCCTTACAGCATACTTACAAAAGTTAAGCAGGTTTCGTTTCAAAATTCTACATGTAACGGTCATAACGGTCGACAACGTCCGCCATATTGAACTTTCTTATTTATGGCCCCATCTTCACAAAATTTGTTAGGCGGCTTTCCTGTGCTAACCGAAACTGATGTACGTACTTATTTCTGTGGTATGACGCCACTGTCGGCTGCCATATTGAACTTTCCAACGTCACTAATTCTCCAACTTCCCGTGTTGGTATAAGGCTGAAATTTGGCAGGCTCATTCCTTACAGCTTACTTACAAAAGTTAAGCGGGTTTCATTTAAAAATTCTAAGAGTAGCGGTCATAACGGTCGACAGTGTTCGCCATGTTCAACTTTCTTATTTATGGCCCCATCTTCACGAAATTTGGTAGGCGGTTTCCATGCGCTAACTGAAACCGATGTACGTACTTATTTCGGTGGCCACTGTCGGCCGCCATATTGAACTTTCCAACGTCACTAATTCTCCAACTTCCCGTGTAGGTAGAAGGCTGAAATTTGGCAGGCTCATTCCTTACAGCTTACTTACAAAAGTTAAGCAGGTTTTATTTCGAAATTCTACGCATAACGGTCATAACGGTCGACAACGTCACCATGTTGAACTTTCTTATTTATGGCCCCATCTTCACGAAATTTGATAGGCGACTTCCCTGCGCTAACTGAAACTGATGTACGTACTTATTTCGGGGGTTTGACGCCACTGTCGGTCGCCACATTGAACTTTCTAATGGTCTTTGTTACTTATGGGCCCATCTTCAAGAAATTTGGTACACGGGTTCCCAACACTAACTGAATCCTATTTACGTACATATATACGTCCATAACCTGCAGCTCGGTCACCGTGTGAGGCGGCAGTGGGTCCCCCATCCCAACGCCTCCCACGTTGTTGGCTGCCTGCCTATATAAGGCCGTCCGTCTCTCCGGTCTCTACATTCCCCTCCTGGCTTCGCCACGGGATTCACGTCTCTCTGCTGATAACTACAGCCTTTTTATTTAATCCACGGATTCTCTGCTGTTTTATTGTTTGTTTATTGTGATTATAGTTATTGTGTAGGTATTTTAGACTTACTTTACATTATTCAAGTACCCATTTCCTTTATCATTCCAACTGTACCCCCATTAACATGTCTATCGAGGTGATCACCATCGATCAAAGAACTGTCACTTACCGAGTGGTTTCCATGCCCAGAGATGGCACCTGCCTTTTCCATTCTCTTTGTTACATATTGCACCGCCATATCAGGCTCACTCTTGATATCCGGAGGAACATTGTGTCTTATGTATTGAATGACTAGGACAGGTTCAAGGTGTGGAGATGGGGTCAGCCTTCAACCTACACGGGAAGTTGGAGAATTAGTGACGCTGGAAAGTTCAATAAGGCGGCCAACAGTGGCGCCATACCACCGAAATAAGTACGTACATCGGTTTCAGTTAGTGCAGGGAAGCCGCCTACCAAATTTCGTGAAGCTGGGGCCATAAATAAGAAAGTTCAATATGGCGGACGTTGTCGACCGTTATGACCGTTACGTGTAGAATTTCGAAATGAGACCTGCTTAACTTTTGTAAGTAAGCAGTAAGGAATAAGGCTGCCAAATTTCAGCCTTCTACCTACACGGGAAGTTGGAGAATTAGTGATGAGTGAGTGAGTGAGTGCTTTGCCTTTTATTAGTATAGATATATATTGTAAGAAAGTGGCTATATAGCGCCTGACCTGGCACAGATTAGACACAGGAGGCACGTGTAAAATTAAATAAATTTTTATTTTTATTCAGCTGTGAGACACGTCTTCCCCATGTCCCACTAGCCCAACACTGTCCCAAGCACACAATAAACACTTTCTTCTCCTCTTCTTCTCACTCCACCACTCCTCACCAAGCTTCATCCTCCTTCCACCCGACTCTGGCCCCTGAGTGGTGGTCGCTGGCCCCCTTTATAGTTCACCCGGAAGTGCTCCAGGTGCTTGATCCCTGATTTCCAGCTGCACTTCCGGGTGTGATGAATTAGTTGCCCACACAGGCTCAGGAGTCCCAAATATAGCGCCCCCTGGCGGTACCTGTGGGACCCAACAGGGTGGCACCTGACTCCAATTCCCAGGATGCCCTGCGGGAACCCGAGACACTGTTCCAGCCCAGGGAGGTGGCCAACTAGTGTTCAGGGGGAGGTATTGCAATGATCATGGCTGTTCCCCCTGAATATAGTGTGCAGGGGTATCCCGGCTAGGTAAGGACGCCAAGCCCCTGTCACAATATATATATGTATATAATATATACACTCACCTAAAGGATTATTAGGAGCACCTGTTCAATTTCTCATTAATGCAATTATCTAATCAACCAATCACATGGCAGTTGCTTCAATGCATTTAGGGTGTGGTCCTGGTCAAGACAATCTCCTGAACTCCAAACTGAATGTCAGAATGGCAAAGAAAGGTGATTTAAGCAATTTTGAGCGTGGCATGGTTGTTGGTGCCAGACGGGCCGGTCTGAGTATTTCACAATCTGCTCAGTTACTGGGATTTTCACGCACAACCATTTCTAGGGTTTATAAAGAATGGTGTGAAAAGGGAAAAACATCCAGTATGCGGCAGTCCTGTGGGTGAAAATGCCTTGTTGATGCTAGAGGTCAGAGGAGAATGGGCCGACTGATTCAAGCTGATAGAAGAGCAACTTTGACTGAAATAACCACTCGTTACAACCGAGGTATGCAGCAAAGCATTTGTGAAGCCACAACACGCACAACCTTGAGGCAGAGGGCTACAACAGCAGAAGACCCCACCTGGTACCACTCATCTCCACTACAAATAGGAAAAAGAGGCTACAATTTGCTGAGCTCACCAAAATTGGACAGTTGAAGACTGGAAAAATGTTGCCTGGTCTGATGAGTCTCGATTTCTGTTGAGACATTCAAATGGTAGAGTCAGAATTTGGCGTAAACAGAATGAGAACATGGATCCATCATGCTTTGTTACCACTGTGCAGGCTGGTGGTGGTGGTGTAATGGTGTGGGGGATATTTTCTTGGCACACTTTAGGCCCTTTAGTGCCAATTGGGCATCGTGTAAATGCCACGGGCTACCTGAGCATTGTTTCTGACCATGTCCATCCCTTAATGGCCACCATGTACCCATCCTCTGATGGCTACTTCCAGCAGGATTATGCACCATGTCACAAAGCTCGAATCATTTCAAATTGGTTTCTTGAACATGACAATGAGTTCACTGTACTAAAATGACCCCACAGTCACCAGATCTCAACCCAATAGAGCATCTTTGGGATGTGGTGGAATGGGAGCTTCGTGCCCTGGATGTGCATCCCACAAATCTCCATCAACTGCAAGATGCTATCCTATCAATATGGGCCAACATTTCTAAAGAATGCTTTCAGCACCTTGAATCAATGCCACGTAGAATTAAGGCAGTTCTGAAGGCGAAAGGGGGTCAAACACCGTATTAGTGTGGTGTTCCTAATAATCCTTTAGGTGAGTATATATAGTAATTATATTCAATTTTAGGAAAACAGGAGATTCAGACAACTGAATGCATAATTTCTTTACTCTACAACTAACATAAGTTATATAATAAAAATTATATCACAGGAGACAAATACCACATTTTACAAAATGATGTTAAGTATATTCTGGCCAAACTTCACCAACTGTTAAGCTCATAATATAAACTGTAATATTTACTACTCTGTGTGCTATTTAGTCTTGGCATGGAATATATCAATCTACAGTATGGTTCCTTTTTATTAGATACATAGATTCATCAGGAGAGCACATGCTTGTTCACAGAATTAGTCAAGAAACCCAAAGACCACAAGCTAAGGATTTTCCAAAGAAACTGCTATTTCCCTTACTACGTAACCCCTTAAGAGGAACAAATATAATTTGCATACTTTGTATTTGTTACTGTTTATTGTCAGCAGTAGCTGACAGTCAACTTAAGTGAATAATTTATACTTTGTCTGACAGTGGTGAATCAATATAGTAATGTTAATGCTGGCACAGAATAAAATAGGTTTGATTGAAAAAAAACTAGTACTATTTGATATCAGTGAAGATGCCAGTTCCACTGCTAGGTGACTCATTTAAAAGTCAAATTAAAATATGTAAATCAAATAATACAAGTACATCACCATATTGTTAACTGCAATGAAGAGAAACACTATGCCACATTATATTTTCAGAGGGAAATGAAATCGTTACTTTCCAGGATGTCACAGAAAAACATGACATTCCTCCTAAAGTCACCAGTGGAGCAGTAACAACAAACAAAGAGGATTTTTTTTCAGAAAATAAGCTTATATTTGGAAATAAAAACAGCTCAGGTATGTACCAAATTACTGTCAGCTTTCTTTTTGACTCTTGTCCCTTTACCTTATACTGGTGTGCTTTCTGCTCGTGATTCTGCTATTCTCCTTGTATAATTACCAGTTTTAAATATTAGAAAGTTCCATGATAAGAAGAGAAGTGTATTGTTTAAGCAGGGCAAATTAATCTCCTATGGTTAGAGCATTTGTCTCATCACTTCTGTGGAGTCATTCATGTGCTCTGTTTGCAACCAGTTGGATTTTTCAGAGCTTTATCTGTTTTTGGGAGGTTGGTTTTGAAGATTATATTCTAGTTTTTTTTTTCCATCACTGTGATTCTGCTTTTCTGATAAAATATGCCTGAACCATGTAGCCTTGAGGGGAAGAATGGTTAAAGTTGTTTTCATTTCACAGTGTATTTTAGCTAAGAAGGATATGTCATGTTTCCTAGCATGTAGAAGAGTTTATAAACTTTCTCCTAAACATACAGGAACTATAGTTTAATAGTTATGAAAACTTACATTAAACTTTATGTATGATTTGGGCTATGAGTACATAAATGTTTCATATAATGTAGTAAGGTGCCTGTACATACTGAGCACCACAACCTATTTTCATGTCTAACAGTTATATTTCATGTGCATGCATGTGCATTTGTGTGTTGAGGTTTAAACTGCTGTGACATATTGTAAACCAGTGATTCTCCAGTTCTGTCTTGTGGACCCCTATGGTTGCAGATTTTTATTGGAACTAATTTTAAAATTAGTGTGCCTTTATATTTTTTAAGTAATTATATTATTTTACTCTCTGGTCTAGATATATTTTTTGAAAATTCAAAAAAAATGTTTATTCTTTATCATAGCTTTAAATGCATTTGTTTCTTTTGCCATTTTCTTTTCCATTTACCTTTTTCTTTAGAAACATAGAAACATAAGAAACATTACTAACAACAGAAGGCCATTCAGTCCATCAGGCTCATTTATTTAGTTTATAGTTAACCTGTCCTTATATCTTAAACAGATACTTCCTAAAAACATTTCTTACAAATGAAATGATAAGTGAAGTAATTGCTCCCTTTTAGCATTCAGTGTTTCAGCATTTGGATACAATTAAAGGTTGAATTAAAATGAAAAGGAAAACAAACATTTAAAGCTTAGGCAAAACACAAATATTTCAGAATGTATTCTCCTAAGAGAATAAAAAGGATAAAACAATTAGATCAATTAAAAGTATGAATGATGCAGAAGTTGTGGAACTGGTTGTAATAAAAACCTGCAGCCACAGGAATCACCCAGGACTGAACAGTTTTGTGTATCTGATTTACAAGTGTTTGTGTTTAATATATGGGTCTGACTGATTGATTAAGTTCAGTCAATTTGGCTATGAAAAAAAGGCACATTTCCAATCAATTTGTATGATAGAAAGTTCCCAGCATGTATTACTGTAATAAATAAATGTCCCTGGAATTAATTTCATATATCATTAAAAATATTTTAATTATATGGAGGAAGACCATTTGTAAGTAAAACTTGTAAGCACTTTGAATTACATTTCTGATTTGTAAATATTGTCTTTTTCTAATTATATTTCAGCAGGGTCCATTCAGTCAATATATTTTACATGCCAGTTTTGAGCATTATTTTGCTAGGAACAGATGGTTAAGACACAAAGAGAAAATACAACTATCTTTTACCTGACACTAATTATTAAAGGGAAGCACATGTATTTTAACGTTTGTATAACTACTTCAGATTATATTAAATTATAAACAGACATAAACTGATGCCGAGATCCATCAGTAATAATATATTTCAGTCTTTATTTATTAAGTGTTAATCATATTGTTTATGAACATTTTTTTTAATGTTTCATTACAATCCTAATTTGTCATCTTATTTTTAACATTCCTGTAGAATTCATGCTTTGAACTGCCCATTTGTCTTGTCAGTTTATAATTCATTTGAAAAGAACAGCTTGCAGAAGTTAAATAATCTGCTTTTCCTTATCCTAATTTCACTTTGCAATCTATATATCTAAAATGCTAATGGTTATTAATTTGTCATGCAAAACCTCACAAACCACTAGATCTTTAACTTTGAAGTTGGTCTTAATCTATAACTTATAAAATGTTACATGCTCCTGTAACAAAAAATAGAAGGTGAAGACTACACCAGCAACGTAATCTGGCCTCAGGTTTCTCATAGCAAACAGTGATGGGGGCAAGTTCAGATGTTCAACTTATTTGTCATAACAAAAAAAAGAAAGAGACTATTTCTTTATGAATTAACTAGGGGGCTCTACCTCCTGCTCCTTTCACTCGCCCACCCCTAACTGGATATACAATTTAAAGAGATTGTTATTTTCATGGGAATTGTTACATACTCTTTTGATTCTATGTTGCATCGCTTCTCCGTGATCATAAATATACACCTGACCGAATTGTGGTTTCTTCGAAATTAAACTTGTTGTAGCTTTAATTGTTGCGGGAGCACAGATTCTCATAGTGTATGGTCCATTATCTGCGGTGGGTTGACACCCTGCCCAGGATTAGTTCCTGCCTTGTGCCCTGTGTTGGCTGGGATTGGCTCCAGCAGACCCCTGTGATCCTGTGTTCGGATTCAGCGGGTTGGATAATGGATGGATGGATGGTCCATTATTGTGTAAATCTATATTTTGAGCATTGAATGATGCGATTGTGAAAAGATTATAGTAGACTCGGATATTTTGTCTATAGTGATTGTGGATTTCACTTTCACCAAATAACAAATCTTTTAATTCTCGTGGATATTCCTCTTCATTGGGAGGCAACACTACTTTTCCCTGGTGGCAACATGAATTAGACGATTTACAAGGCTCCGATTTAAACTTTAAAGCCTTACAATATCTACATACTTCTGACATATCACCTATGTCCATATAATTTCCATTAGTTTGTGCTAGTGCAATCTTTACTTTCTTTTTTGTTACTTTTGAATGTTACTAGTTTCATATTCTTTAACTTTGATGCGCTGCTCTTTCTTCTTAGCTTAGTCGTTGACGAGCCATCTAGAACATATACATTTTTTAAGAGCTGAGAGCACATGAAGTGTGTCTACCAAAAGCATTCCAACAACACAGAGGTTAGAGGTCTGTGTTCTCGCGGTATAACCAGTGTTCCGAGAAGGTCATGTCTCGACCCAAGATTTTTTTATATAATAGACATAATTGATTCCCGTTCATCAGTGTTCTGTTCCCAGTTTATTCAATCCAGGGTTGATTTAGAATTACATGTTAAGTCAACCTTCAATTCACCTTTCATAAGAAACTCTATTTAATGTAGAAATATCTATTTTAATGAAGCATCATTTGCCAAAGTTAATGCACATTATCTGCAGATGCAGGAAAAATGACTAGGGCAGTCAGAAAACAAGAGCTGAAGCATAGCATTGGAGCAGAATGATCAAATAAACAGTAGGCAGGTTTATTGATCTACAAAGCAAGAATGATGTTATAAATAAGCAGGCAGTAGGTCAGGAACAAAGGCAGGCAAAATCAAGTACAAAAGGGAATGTGAATAAACATGCAGAGGTCAAAACTCAAAAAAAAGCAAGGCACAGTGGAAGCAAAATGACTGTCACAAAATGCTGGAGTACTTAAGCACTGAGCTCTGTTTTAATGCACAATAACTTGATACTTAAATAGGCAACAGTAAAGGCAAAAGGCACATCACATGCATTCCTAGAAACTATATAAAAGAGAAAGGAAGTACTAGAAACCTTTTTGATATTTTCTTCTTAGAGATGTAAGAATGCTTGCTTTTCTACAATGTATTTAGTTACCCATTCTTAGGATGAACATTTCATTTATGCTTTTCTTTGTTGAAATTATACAGTGTATTCTTGTGCTTAGCAATTTTTCTAGACAAAAAAAAGAATAACATATAATACAAAGTAAAGTGTACAGAATGATTTAAAGTTGGACATATTTCAGTTACTCTGTGATGTAGACTGTGGTGATCATCAACGTCAGTCTGTGAAATTTGCTGTTGCTTACGACTTGTACAAAATTATTTCCATTATTCTTCTCTGTACTGCTCCTACTGTTACCCACATATGAAATATGTTTTAATTTTATTAGTAGTTACTGTCTATATAAACATCAACTCCAAGGGCCAAACATTGGTCTGTAGATCCGAGGACTTAAAATTCATACCCTTGGAAAAAGCCATTTACAAATGGACTACAGCAAGTGGAGCAGAAGTAACAGGTTTGTCCCATTGAGTTTTTTTTTTTTTTTTACTATTTTTCTTCTTTTTATCAGTTTTGGGTAACTCTATGTCTTCTTAGTTTCAGACTCAATGAGTGTGCTGCAAAATGGGAGGCTGGTTTTTCACAGCTTCCATGCAGAGAATAGTGGAGAGTATCACTGTAGCACCATGTATAGGCAGGAAGGAACTGAGTATATAAAGAAGTACAGCTTTCTTCTTTATGGTGAGTACTGAGCTATTTATGTCATAATCGTGTATATTGTTTTGAAGTAAATATCTCTCCTGCAACAAAAAGGAGCACAATGTTAAGACATGATCATATCATTACTAATTATATGTTTTTTTCAGTGATTTAAAATTACAGGTTTAGTTTTCATTTAACAAAATAAGAAATTTTACCATTTATTCCATTGAGCTAACTTGCTTGGCTAATAGTTAAATTGTTTCTATATCACCTTGTTCATATATCTAATTCATCCATTTTTCATGCTTCACCTACATTTATTAGCACTTTGATCCAGAATCTCATAACAATTTCACTGTCTGATGAAATATTTCCTAGTTTCTATGTTAATATTCCCTTCTCCTTAATATTAACAGCAGTAGATAATTATGTGAAAAAGGCCTAGAGTGAAAGATTTCTGCTGGATCAGTTTTATCAAAGCTTTTAATAATTTAGACTGAATTTTAGCCCCCATGAAGCTTTCTGTGTTCACAGTGAAATGCCTTGTACCCTTTTAGCCAGCTAAAGATAGACAGGTCTTTTAGTTTATGTTGAACTTGGTTGTTTTTTTTTTCTGGATTGCTTCAAATGCTGCTAAGAAATGCTTTTCTGCTTGCTTAACAGAAATGCAAATTTGAATCTATAGTCTAATATGCAGCTAGCTTATTAGTTTTTATTTTGGTGAATAAAAATGTTGGATCAGTGTAAACTCCTACATTTCTTTCAGAGTTACCTTACCCACAATAGTTCTTATATTCTTCATTTTAAGCATTTCAGTAAAACAGAGAACTCTCAACACAGCTCAAAAATGAAGTAAACTTTTTTTAAAAAAGCTTTAGTTTAAAAATAAGTAGTACTGTATATCATTAGGCATATAGAAGTACAAGTTACATGAATCCTTTTCTCATTTTGGGGATTTTGAAATTGAGGCAGGTTTTTGTTTCATAACATATCTTTAAATAGAAGATAATCACTGCTGCTGAGTAAGTTATGGCTCATGTAATTTTTTTGTGCATCATTTAAGTTATCTGTTAATATTTACAGCCATTGTTTTCTTTTTAAACAGCTGCATTCACAGATTTTTACTGCTTTATTATCTCCTAACCAACTGTCAGTTAACAATGAGATGCAAATGATAGAGAAAAAAACACCTCACCATATACAGTGGTCCTATGTACTATGCATACATTTCTGTCCCTAATTTAATATAATGTTTTGTTTGTTAAAGAAACAAAAATGAAAAAAGTTAAAATGGAGAAAATACCTAAAATGGCTCAAATCGAGGTGTACAATAATGGTATATAAGTATGAGTAGGTTAGTAGATAATTATTTAGACTTGGGAATGGAGGGCCAGGAGTTTAGAATGGGCCAGGGTTATAATTTTACATTAATACAACAAGAATGAAAAAGTAACAGTTTACCAGCTTGTGGCTGCATTTACCACAGTGTTTGTATGGGCTGACATGGCTCTAAAGTCACAGGTCCGTATCTGTACACTAACTTAAGGCCATCATTGTTTATATGGATCTTCCACCAGATGTGGTGAGATTTTCCAGTGACCATCAGAGGTTTATTCAATTCACCTTATAGAATGACTCCTCCACTCTCAAGCTGGAAGAAGAAGAACAATTACCACATGTGCTCTCTCACAACCTGTAGTTGCTACATCATCATGCTTGGAGCCCCCAGCTCACTGCCTCAGCACTCATTTGTGACAAGAAGCCAAAACAATAAAGCATGAGAGTCTCAATTTAAGAGAGAAACTGAATAAATTTCTGGTTCATATAGGTGATGAGTCACATCTTAGTGACAATGTATGGATCCAAGTAGAGAGCATCAGGTATAAAGGCTTGAGATTGGGAGTATGTTATAGACTTGGCCTCATAAAAACAAGTTTCAACATGTGTTTTGTTTATTTTTTTGTATATTTTATTTTCAAAAACCTGTACATTACAATTACATGCTGCTCAATCATACTTTAAATAATAACATAACAGATAAAAGCTGTTGCTTCAAAATTAATACAGAGAAAAAAAAACAGTCATAGAAATACAAACAAAACAACAAAAACAAAGCTGGTGCAGCTCATCAACTTTCAGATTTTAGAATGTAGGTTTTCCTGGAGACAATCATTTAATATATATAAGCTTAAACTACAAGGAACAGCAGGTGGTGTTAAATCATTAAAAAACAGACCTAAACATAATACAAACTTGGTCAAATTTGTGATGGTAAAATTTAATATAGCTAAAGGCAAAGTATTATGCATTGGACAAGTCAAAATAATATATCTTGATAAGCAATCCAAAAAGTACTGAGATGGATCATTCAGCTCCATCTGACATATATGTGTATTTCTAAATGTGTTATGAATCAATAAATGGCATGCAACCTTTTCAACATTAATAGTTGTTTGTACTCTTTCTGAATTTTCCTCAGTGTAATAATATAGGCAACTGTCATAATATCAGTGCCAGTGGGTGGAGTTCTGGGGTTTACAGCACATTAGCCATAGAACAGAGATAAAGACAGGCATGCTAACCAAACTGGAGTAATTTTGTGTAGTTTAATATCTATTACATGGTACCAGGAACTGGGTTTCTCTGTTTATAAGCATGGATGCTGTTAAACATCCTGCTCTACAACTTGACGGAAATGTTAATGAAAACTGGTTTTAAGCAATGCTTTTTGCTGTATCTCACTGGTATTGGAGCAACAGACCAGCCAGGAGCACATAAAGTAACACTTTTGTAAACAGTAGCAGGCCCGCATACAATTGAAGTATACTTAATATAATACATTTACTTTTGCCGAGAGAGCTAATCAGGAGGATCTGGAACTAGTAGTAAAAGTTTGATGAAGACTACTCTCTGTGGAAGAATGAAGTATATGAGAGGTACCTTTTTGGTTCCAGAATTCAGAAGGAAGGTGAAACCATTGATAGTTTTTTAACGGACCTTGAACTAAAGTAACAAATGTGTAATTTCAAATGTTTAAAAATGACACATGACCAGATTGTTTTTGGCATACAGTAACTATTAAGAAAGTGATAGTGAGCTTACCTTATAAACTGCAATCAAGATATGTCATACTAGTGAGATCTCAGTATTGCATTCTAAAGTGAATCTGGAGCTCTTAATGCAGCTAGCCAAGAGACTGCTTCAGTGCTGTCAGATGGTGTGCAAGTACATTCAGTGAAGGCGAAGATTGATGCATTTGAATGTAAAGTGTTTTTAACTGCTCAACAGAAAAATCAAAACCAGTGAGTGAAGTTGATATGGATAAAGATTAATCATTTTTCATAGGAATGGTTCATAATGTCACAGATTTGTAAATGTAACTCAGCAAAGGAAGTTTGGACAATTCATAAGGATATATGGAAGGCACCTCTCAATATCAATGGAACTGTCATAACTCTTAAACTGGACACTGGAGCCAAAGCAAATCTTATAAGTGTTAGTGATGTAAATAGTCCTAAGGACAAACTGAAAATTATACATAAATCAGTGGCTCTGAAAGCCAATAATGGACGGGATATTCAGATGCATGGCACTTGCAAGTTGAATGTGCTAATGGACTTCAGCCAGACAGAGACAATGTTCATGTTATATCAGAAATGGATGGACCCATTGATAAAAAGAGAATACAGAGTGCCCTTGGTATGTTCAATTATCTGGGAAAATTTGCACCAAACATGTCCGTAAACATCACGCATTCAAGAGGTCTACTTTAGCAGCAGGCAGAGTTCGTTCGTGTAGAATCATGAACATGAAAAAGAATGGGAAGAATTACTATTATAGCTGAGGAACCATTATTAACACTTTACTGTCCTGAAAAACAACAAAGATTTCTATTTTTATTTGCATAATTGCTTAGGCGCTGTGCTCCTTCAGGAGTATGGGGTAATCTGGTACTCCCATTCAATCACATCAACTGAATGTCGGTATGGCCATATAGAGAAGTAGTACCTTTGTTTAGCTTTTGGGAGTGAGAAATTTCATAATTATATCTATGGACCGTCAGGTGTGATTTTGGAGAATGATCATAAGCCATTGTGAAAAAACAAATTATTTGATATGTCACCACATATACAGAGGTTCATAATGAGGCTGCAAAGATATGATTTTGAGCTCATTTATGTTCCTGGAATGCACATGGTTCCAGCAGATGCTCATTCTCGGGCTGCACTGCCAACAGCTGAAACTCAGAGTAAATTGGAAAAAGGTATTTCACTCCATGTAGACATGTTATATGATGTTCTGCCATCTTCTCAAAAACTAGCTAGTGAAAATAGCTATGTAGACATCTAAGGATCAGGTCCTATCAAAGGTCATTGAGAATTTGCACCATGGCTCGAAGAAAGTACAAACAGTATTATCCTATACTAGGTAGCTGTTAGTTGTGGATGTTGTACTTCTTCGAGGGGAAAGGACTGTAATACCTACCTCCATGAGGAGTGAAATGCTTGCGAAAATACATTTGGGGCATTTGGGTGCTGAAAACTCCAAAAGGCAAGCAAGAACTGCTCTCTACTGGCCCAACATGAATGCCAATATTGATCTGTTGATAAGTAAGTATAGTACGTGTTTGGAATATTACTATAAACAGCTAAAGGAGCCGATGATGATACATGAGCAACCAGCAGGGCCTTGGGATAAGGTTGGAACAATTCTGTTTAAAGGCTATCTTCTCATCAATGATTACTTTTCTAATTGCCCAGAAACCCTTCTCCTGTCCAATACATTAGCCAGCACCTTCATCATATATATGAAACCCTCATTTGCCAGAAATACTATTCTGCAGATAGTGGTGTCAGACAATGGGCCTCAATTTAGTAGCCTGTAATTTAAACAGTTTGCACTGTGTTATATGTTTTGCCATATAACCTGTAGCCCTCTTTATCCCCAGTCAAATGGAGTGGATGAAAACACTGTTTAGATTATTAAAAGATTGCTGAAAAAAGCAGTACACAGTAATATAGAGCCTTATCTTGCAATGTTAGTTTATAGATCAGCTCCACTTGAGTGTGGGATATCTCCAGCAGAACTCTTCATAGCGCACAATATTTGTACAATACTTCCCAGACATGATTCTGCTGTTACAAAGGAAAATACATCCATTGGTCACATAGTAAGTCTTTAAGACAAAAGGTCCTGTTTGATTGGACAGCTACACACCTGGAGCCACTGTGCAAGAATTATGTGGTCCAGAAGCTGCACTGCTTGAGCAATTAGTGACCCTACAAAGTTCTGATTGAGGAAGGTGATGTCTTCAGAAGAAAATCGAAGGAGTCTTCTGAAGACAGAAGAGATGCTTCAGCTTAGTTAATGCTCATGGGCAAGATTGTGATGGGCCCTTGGATAAAAACAACAGCCCTATACAGCATAGTACACCACCGGAAAGCGTTACATAGGCTGAGACAGAGCAAGCAGCATCCTAGGAAGTCACCAGAAAGGCTGGATCTATGAGTAAATAAGTAATGGATTCTACTATTTGTTGTTTGAATTAAAGGGGGAAGATGTAATGATTTAGGCAACTGTCGTAATATCAGTGCCATTGGGTGGAGTTTTGTGGTTTACAGCACATTAGCTGTAGGATGTTAACCAAACCAGATTCATTTTTTGTAGTTTAATGACCATTACATACAGTATGTACGTTAGCTACATTCAGGCCCTTTGAGCTACAGAGTCTTAACAGTTCTCTGGTGTTAGGTGTTCTCTGTGAATGTCATAATAACAATGTTGGTCAGTTATAATGATGTTGGTTGGTGCAATGCTTGACATGTGTTACCAAGAACTATCATTTCAATTAAAATTTTCTGACTCCTTGTTGGTTTCTGGATGCCCCCTCAACCCACACCTTAAATTGAATTAAACATTTTTGAAAATGTGAGAAGGGATAAAACAGTAAAAATCATAGGCATATTACAAGAGCAAATGCGTTAACATTGACAGTTTTTATCTAGTGTCAGTTTCTCTTTAAGCTGTGCTGTAGAGATGGCGACAAGTCATCCAAGCAGTAATTCATTCCCGAGTTAGCTGCCAGAGACAGCTGCATACATCACATACATTGTAATGTATTTTGTATTATACAACTATGATACAATATGATCAGGAGTTTTAAAGATGTGTTTCATAGTCTTACTATTTGTTAACATATATATATATGGATGCTTGGATTCTGCATTCTCTGCATTATCCAAATCAAAAACAATATTTTCAACAAAAGTACTCTCTGACTTGCTGTACAGTATTACCCCTGAAGTTGTTATACTTATTTGAATGTGATGTAGTGAACAGATTACATTAAACAAGGAAAATACCTGTAACATTTATTTATATGACTATACACCATCACTAAAAACTCAATGTACTGGCAATTAGAACACATTTTAGTTATAACTGATTGGAAAATAAGCCATGCTTTAATAGACACCATTAAAATATTCCAGAATGTTGAAAATTTCCATCTACAAAAGAGCATCTTTCTATTTTAAGTCTGAAAGTAACTTCCCAAGTTTAGTATTTTCATTAATTGCTTGTGAAAATACAGTATATATAATGACAGGGCCAAATCTCTGGTATTACATACTTCAAGCAATTCTTATTTTATAAAGAATTAATTCCATCTTACAGGACAAAGACCTATTTATGCTGTATTAATTTAGTTGTCTTTTTGTATTAAATACCTCCCTTGAGCATATTTGCACTTGAAGATGTCACTTAGTGAATCATTATGTAGGCATTACCACATTCAACAGCCTTTATTAGGAAGGAAACTACTTTAATAAAACAAATTTAATTGGTTTGCATACATATTTATCAACTTCATTTTTCCCATTTTCTAGTGCAACAGTTACTTTCTATAAAGATACAAAAATAAGAAAATAATACAGTTGACTGTTAAAACCATGAAATTAGATTAATTACATACATTCAATAAATGGTTATAAAAATAATTGATTAAATTAAACCATTTTAAAAGAATGTTAACAATATTGCTAAGAAAATACCATGTCACAAAAATAATATTAACAATATGGCATCCTATCACATACACAATAGTAATTTAAAAAATAATCCAAGAACACCTTTCAGAAAGAGCACCACAGATGCAATGTTTGCTCAGAGAGTGTTGATGGAAAAGTATAGAGAAGGCCAGAAGGAGATGCATTGCGTCTTTGTGGACCTGGAGAAAGCATATGTCAGGGAGCCTCAAGAGGAGTTGTGGTACTCTATGAGAAGTCAAAGTGGCAGAGACATACAGGATATGTTTGAGGGAAGTGTGACAGTGGTGAGGTCTGTGGCAGGATTGACGGATGCATTCAAGGTGGAGGTGGGATTACATCAAGGATCTGCTCTGAGCCCTTTCTTATTTGCAATGGTGATGGACAGGTTGACAGACGAGATTAGACAGGAGTCCCCGTGGACTATGATGTTTGCTGATGACATTGTGATCTTAATAGGGAGCAGGTTGAGGAGACCCTGGAGAGGTGAAGATATGCTCTAGAGTGGAGAGGAATGAAGGTCAGTAGGAACCAGACAGAATACATGTGTGTAAATGTGAGGGAGGTCAGTGGAATGTTGAGGATGCAGGGAGTAGAGTTGGCGAAAGTGGATGAGTTTAAATACTTGGGATCAACAGTACAGAGTAAAGGGGATTGTGGAAGAGAGGTGAAAAAGAGAGTGCAGGAAGGGTGGAATGGGTGGAGAAGAGTGTCAAGAGTTATTTGTGACAGACGGATATAATCAAGAGTGAAAGGAAAGGTCTACAGGACGGTAGTGAGACCAGCTATGTTATATGGGTTGGAGACCAGAAAGCAGAAGACAGAGCTGGAGGTAGCAGAGTTAAAAATGCTAAGATTTGCATTGAGAGTGACAAGGATGAATAGGAATTGAAATGAGTACATTAGAGAGTCAGCTCAAGTTGGACGGCTAAGGGACAAAGTCAGAGAGGCAAGATTGCGTTGGTTTGGATATGTGCAGAGGAGAGATGCTGAGTATATTGGGAGAAGGATGCTAAGGATAGAGCTGCCAGGGAAGAGGAAAAGAGGAAGGCCTAAGAGAAGGTTTATGTATAGGGTGAAAGAGGACATGCAGGTGATGGGTGTAACAGAACAAGATGCAGAGTATAGAAAGATATGGAAGATGATGATCTGTTTTGGTGACCCCTAACGGGAGCAGCCGAAAGAAGAAAAAACATCCAAGAACAACTTTTAGAAAAAACAAACAAAGGAATTTTCTACTGCAGATGTGCACTGCTTGACTTCTTTCCACTACTGCCTTTTTGACTGTGCTAAACCTTACTTAAATATTAGTGGTTCTTTGCTGCCATCTAATGGATATTCTATGTATAACACTTTTTAAAAAAAGTTCAAAAAGAGGCCCATACTTTTGCATTACAACTATAAAAATCCCTTCCTGTTGGCGACTTTGCGGACATGTACCTGGCAGAATCCCTTTAAATCTATCTAACTGAAGAATATAAATAATTTTTGCAAAACTCTAAAATGAAGAGGATTTTTTTCTCTTTTTTTCTGTGGCAGTACACAAAGCCAAGGACAAAAATGCTCTGTCTCGCACATCAATCTAGATATGACTGAGGAGATCAGAAGGCTTAACACATGGCCCAGATCTTGATGTACAACAGAGGTATATGCGGATGAGTAGGTTAGTAAAGGCTTATTTATAATAAAGAATGGAGGGCTGAGATTTTAAGAGAGAGAGAGAGTGAAATCGGGAGCATGCACTGATAACAGTGCGTTGCCGTATCCACCATACCACAAACCACCTCAGGCTCCAATTAGGACCTGAGTGCAGCTGTGCAATGTGTGACACCTCCACAACACACTAGTTCGAATGGAATGGGACAGTGTGAGGTTTTTTCACAGTAGTTGGAGTGCCATCGACCCCCAAATTTTACCTTGAAAGTTGGAGGACCTGTTTGCCAGGCTGGATGCAGGTTAACGTCATACCCGAAAGGAGCAATTGCATATTAAGGGCCTTGCTTGAAGGCAATCACTCCTGGCATTTATGGGATTCAAACCAGCAACCTTCCAACCGCCAGTGCAGATCAGAGCCACCACTCCAACTACCAGAGTTTTAGAGTTTAGGATAGGCCAGGGTTATAATTTCACATAAAAATGGATAGGAGCAAAAATACATAAATAAAAGATAACTTTGAATTGTCTACAACACAGCTAAAAAGCCAAAAGTATTTGAAATTTTTTGCTTTAATGCTGGGAGTTTTGAGAATACATAAATGAATTGGAGTTCGATGTAGCATATAATTATGATGTTGTATCAATGACAAAAACCTAACTAAATCAGAGAAATGTGGTTGAGTATAATATAAGTGGTTAAGAATTTTTAATGAAAGATTATGTCGGAGAAAATGGGATAAGATACTGTAAAGTGTTGGGGTCTTCTAAAGAGACCTATTTATTAGCCATAAAGCTAATAAGTATTGAACAAAGAAAAACAAAAAATAATAGTTTAACCAATTGTGGCTACATTTTCAGGCTCTTGCCATTTGCGTTTCTGCATGCTGATATGGCTGCAAAAGTCACAGGTCTGAATCTGAATGACTACTTCTAGCTGATATGTATCTGGTTTCAGGAGAGGCAGGGCTTCTAGAAGCTTTTGGAAGTGTTGCAAGTGCACCTAATAGGACAACTCCTCCAGTCTAAAGGTGGAAAAGGACAACAAGTTAGAACATGCACTGTCTCTCAACCCATCTTTACTATATCATCATGTTCTGAGCCCCAAACACACGAAAACAGGTTATATGGATGTATGGATTTAAGTAGAAAGCATTAAGGATATAGGCCTGAGATACAGAGTATGTTATACACTTCACCCATACAAACAACAGTTTGAAATGTGTTTTTTAAAATTTATTCATTTATTTTATTTTCGAAAACCAGAATATTAATTACAATCTCATTTTTTAAAAATACTTTAAAAATAAAAGCAAGTTTAGAGGAGGATATATAGTCAGTGGGACTTCAGTTTCCTAAATCATTAATTGGGAAAACCTTGCAAATGGTGGAACATAAGAAGAGTTTTTAGGCATCATCAATTACCGTTTTGTAACACTAAAATACCAACAAATGGAGAAGACTATCTTGATTTAGTATCTTGTAATAATCAGGATAAAAGTCTGGGAGCAGAGATGATTTAACCAGTAAGATCTAATGGCTATAATCTAATGCATTTCATGGTATTTTGGGAAAAATGGAAACTGTTATCTAAATTTAACTAATTTACGTTGGACAAATTTGGAGCACATGTGGCAAAATCTAAAAGGATAAACTGGGACAAGCTTTTGAGGAGTACTGGAGCAGCTTTAAAAGTGTTTTGCATACACTATAGGGCAAGATCGATTCTGAAATTTAGGAGTGATAAGAAATTAAAGTGAGCTCTGCAGTGCATAAATTGCATTGGTTAAAAAGGAAGAGATCATGCATCTCTAATATGATGGAATTCATAAGGAAGTGGGGGTTGGGAGCATGGCGTTAGAGCGCATTGCTACACCCACCACACACCAGACCACCTGGATTGAGGGCAATAAATGATTATGATCAGAGCGGTGCATATTATATTATTCATTTGGTGAAAGCTTTTCAGAAGATGTCAAGAAAGAGGGTGGGGATCAAACAGAAAGAAGTGGACAGCTAGGGTGCAATGTGACAGTAGACAGGTAGGAAATATGGATTAAACACTGGGATCAAAGAGTTATTGTAAGAGGAATTAACCATGCAGCTATTTTCCTAACCTGGTTATTCAGGACAGGGTCAGTGGGCAGCAGGAACCTACTCTAGCAATCACAGGGAACAAGGCCGGAAAAACGCCTGGACAGGGCACCAGAAAGAGGGAATTATGTGATGCTAAAATTGGTGTTCCTCAAGGATTATAGCTGACACTAATTCTATTTGTAATATACATGAATGATCTTGTTAAGAATATAAATAACATGCTTGTAAAGTTTTCAGATAAGACTAAACTAGAAAGAACAGCAAATGGTGTAAAATCATAAAAAAACTACTTAGCCAGATATGTTGACAGATACAATCTAATGTGAATAAATGCAAAGTACTACACATTGGAAGTAAAACTGTAAGATATGTAAGATAAATAATGAGAGGACTGAAACTTGAAAGTACACCTTATTAAAAGGACCTTGTCACTGTCCTCATCCAGCATACAAAATATATTAAGAAGGCCAATAGGATGTTAGGTATAGAGAAGAGTAACTAGGGTGATTCAGAGATAAACACTATAAGGAAAGGTTGAACCTCTTCAGCAAATGGACATTAAGAGCTAGCATGACTGAATTGTTTAAAATTATAAAGGGAAATGAGTACAGTAAGCAAAAAGAATAAATTACCGAGTAGTGTGGTACAAAGTAGTAGAGTATTTTACTGATTTTGATCAAATTTAGTTACATTATTATTAATTATTAATATTATTAGTCCATTTGAGTTCATGCCAATACAACATAATAACCGGTTCCATTCCTTGGGCCTAGGGTTAGAATGAGGTAGTAGTCTATTTAATGGATAGAGCCTTTCTTAGGATATGTTCCAAGAAGTGTGATCTTCATTAATTCTTGTATTTTGATGCTTATCAGGGATCTGTTGGGTATATTTCTCCATTCATTTCTTTATAACTCCAAGGGATTCTATCAGTACTGGCATTTTTGTGGCTTTCATTCCCCACATTTGTTTAATTTAAATTGTGTTTATAATTTGACAGTTTTTGGTTACTTTTACTGAGATGTTTCTTTCAGTCAGGATGGACATATCAATAAGTAGGCAGCTTTCTTCTTTTTTATTCTTAATGACAATGTCTGGTCTGTTAGCCTTTATCTCATGATCTATCTGTATTGGCATATCCCACAGGATTGTGATGTTATCTTTTTCTGTTACTGTTTTGGGCTCATGCTCATACCATTTTTCTTTTGTGTTTATGTTGCATTTTTTTTTTCAAATGTTCCAGTGCAGGTATGTGGCAGCCTTATTTTGTCTATGAAGGTATTCAGTTTTGACCAGCTCAGGACATCCTGTCACGATATGGTCAATGATTTCCTGAAACTGACCACATATTGTGCATTCTGGCTTTCCACCATCTTTGAGGATTTTGCTCCAGTACTAGTTGGTCTTATTATTATTGTTTTGCATCTTGAATTTCCAGGGTTCCACAAACCAGACTGGAGTATGAGCATTGGTGTTGACTTTATTTCCCACGGATGCAATCAGCAAGCTAATAACCAGGTTATTAAGTTTGTTATTTCCCATCTACAACTGAGCTTGATCCAAATTGGATGGAAAGTATTAGAGAAAATAATTACTTGTCACTGGCTGAAAAGTCCAAAGGAAATTACTCCAGATTCCAGTAAAGTCATTGTACATTTCGACCTAATAGGTATGTGTTTCCCTGCAGAATAAAATAAACATTTTTGAATTGTGCATGATCTTTTATCTCATGAACTATTTCCTCTTCTTATGAAATTTATGGTAAATTTACCGGAAGATAAAAAGGAAATATTTGTCCTAGTTACATAGAAAATGCTCTGATATTCTAATAATTTGATTATTTCCTGTCTCAGTTGCACCTCTGAACAAATGTGTAAGTTCTTTTTCACATTATAAAATATAATCTATCCCATTTTCTGTGTTTATTTAGTTTCACAAGTGTATCTCCCTATCCTATACTTCATCAGTTTTCCACTACATGTACACACAAGAGCACTCTTCTTACAGCAGATAAAACATATGCTCATCTTCATACATAATAAGGAACCCTCTTCATAATAGTTGTTAAACTTCTAAAGGGAGCAGTAAGCTGTCCATTGTACATTAGCTCCAACTATTTTAATTCCAAAATGTAATGAAATGCAAGGATAAATTCTGTTCTGCTATTCTCTTGTTGTTGTTTAGTTTGTATCCAAAGTCCACATGCTTCTCTTTGAGGAACTGTTTGTTGGAACTGTTGTTTCCTGTTTATATTTATCACATTACTTTCAATCTTTCATATCTCTAACTTATTGTACACACTTTGTATTTTCCTTAACACTAGAATCCCTAAAACCTATGAAAAAAATTGTAATCCCAGGCCACTTTCAATTCCTTCTCACCTCTTCATTAGTGTCTTTTGTTTTGCAAATGTGTTGATCAGCACAAGCAGCAAGCAGCCTGATATTCCACCCCCCTCCCATTACCCCCCCTACCCCAGAGCTCAAGTGTGTTCCTTGTGGTGTGAGGTGCCTGGAGTTGTATAGGGTAAATTATATATAGTTATTGGGAACACATACATTCCATGTGTGTTCTGTGTCTACAACGATCTATGTAAATGTAGGATGACAGTAAATGCGAGAAATGCAAGAAATGCTGAACACATACCTAAAGCAGAAACCTTTGTTATACTAATAATGAAGTGAAGTGTATAATGTGTGAAGACTTTAGTCTAAATATCAACATATGTGCTTTTATTCAAGAATATAACCAAAAAAAATCAAATTTCATGTTGCTGCCAATGAGGTAAAAGCCCAAGCTCAAATGTCAATCAACAGCAAGTTGATAGGTATTCCTGGAATGGTGCAGAGGTAAGAGCTGCTGCCTAATAACCAAAAGGTTGTGGGTTCAAGACTGGGACTCAACATTTTGAGTAGTGAGTTGCTATTGTTATTACTATAATATAATAAAAACATACCTTTGATTTGAGTCTGTAACACATGGTGTAAATTTTGGTTAAAAGTTATCGCTTTTTTTATTATTGAATTTATTCTCTCAGTGATGTTCACGTGGTACAATGAACTTGCCTCTTCCTCTCTGGGCTGATAGCGTTTATCTCCATTCTTTTCACCAGTACAACAAATAGTTCTGAGTAGGCTTCAATCACAACACTAACTGTGGTCATTGCTGCACTTCTGAAAAGAATGGAGATAAATGCCATCTGCATGAGAACGTCACTGACAGAATAAAACTGAAAAATAAAAAAAGCACTAACTTTTACAAGTAGCCATAATTTACACCAGGTGTTACAGACTCAAATCAAATGAATGTTTCTATTATATTATAGTAATAATAATAACAGCAGCTCACTACTAAAAACACATAGTCTCCTGTCTTGAACCTGCAAGCTTTTGGTTATTAGGCAGCAGCTCTTACCTCTGAACCATCCAGGAATGCATACCAATTTTCTGTCGATTGACATTTAAGCTTGGGCTTTTAACTCATAGATAGCAACATGTAAATTGAACGATTTTTTTGTCTTTGGTTATATTCTTGAGTAAAAGCGTACATGTTTATTTGATAATTGGAATAAGTCTTCATACATTATACACTTCACATCATTATTAGTATAACATGGAATAAGTTTTCTGCTCTAGGTATGTGTTCAACATTTCTTGCATTTCCTGACATTCTACATTTGCACAGATTGTTGTAGACACGGAACACACATGAAATGTATGTGTTCCAAATAATGACATATTATTTACCCTATACAACTCCAGGCACCTTACATCACAGTAAACACACTTGAGCTTTAGCGGGGGGTTAGGGGTGATTTTTGGTGGATGTTGGGTTCGGGGTTTGGGGGTATCTTGTGCTGACTGACACATTTGCAAAGCAAAAGATGCTGATGAGGAGAGGTTTGAAGGAATTTGTGGCCTGGGATTACAAGTTTTTTTCATAGCTTCAGGGATTCTAATGTTAAACAACAGGCATTACTATTTATGTCAAACAGAGTCTGTAATCCTTTACAATACCCCATATTGGATGGTATTTTTCTATTATTCATTGCTGTTTTTTTATCTGGTTTTGTAACTGACTTACAATATGATCTGTTCACTTCTTTTCCCATATTTCTAGTATAATGTGTTCCAAAAAATTTTTACACAAGATTTTAACTTAGTGCTTAATTTTGATATTTACATATTTAATTATTTTCCCTGATTTTTCTCTTTCTTGTTTGAAGTGGATTGTATTAGTGCTTAAAACAATCTATGATCGAATTTGCACTTCTCTTTGTTTGTACTCTTGTTATTTCCCATATGTGAAATCTTAGCTTTTTGTGTTAATTATTCTATAATGAGTGAGTGTGAACCAGGGTCGGTTCTTTGCCCAGAGCTGCCTGATTAAGCTTAAGCTTCTTGGCACCTTATAATGAAGTAAGTGGGTTCAGAAAAAATTAATGAAGGGATAGGTTTTATATATCCTTTCATTAAACCACTTAGTTTGTTCCTTCCAGTTTAAATTTGCTATCATAAAATCATTTTGGTGGAGAATCTCAATTAACTTTTTATATGTCTGCTTGATTTTTCTATGCAATGTGAACAGCATTTCCTTATGGCCTATTATGGGAGCAACATTGTCCCACATCTGACAGTAAGATGAGGAAGGACTGTGACAAAATGGCAGAGGAACAACTGAGGAAGGTGAATCCATTACAATTTCTGTGTATGTGTGCAACACATACCTGTATATGGTTAATAATTGCAAAATTATGTCATAAATGTAATGGCAAGTTAAATTGTTTTTAAATTTACACATTCATATATATAACCAATGTTTACAAAAGAAAATATATAGGTTAATACCCAAGATGTCAGCTTTTTGTATTATTAGAATGCCATGATCAACATTGACATTGTTTTTTTAAAAACACAATGAAATTCAATGAAACAGTGGTACCATCTCCCTAGTGTGGGCATTGAAGTCCATTCTCTGTATAATGTTTATTTGATGTCTAACTTGAGTTACACCATGAAAATTTGGAAGTTATTGTTCATTAGTCCAATGGTATTAAGAAAAGCCTCTTGAAAGTAAGTTTGTAAATTTGCTTCAGTGTGTCAACTGCTGTTTTCAGGGATGAATGAAATTCAAAGCAGGATGGAAAATAGTGCTATTCCTGTGAAAGGACAGGACTTTATTAGGACATGCAGGACATTATAATGTTATAAATATCCTGCAAGTGAGTTAGCTGAGTACCAATGGACTTTTCTGCTTGCCTTATGATCTTCTGCAGGGCTGCCTTGTCTGCAACAGACCAATTTACATACCAGTTTATCAGATTGTGAGTGAGAAATCTCTCATTAGAGCAATTATATAAAAACACCAACAATCGTTCCATATTTAATTTTCTTAATGTATGCAGGAAGTCTTTGTTGTATTTTCTTGATCAGCACTCTGGTGTTGGTGGGCCATGTAAGTTCTTCAGTGATGTGTGTCCCCAAGAGTCTGAAGCTAGACACTCTGCCTACTTTGGCACCATTTATGTGGATAGGGAGGGACTCATTCCTTCATCCTTCATCAATAAAATTGATTATGAGCTCCTTGGTCTTGTCTGTATTCAGGGCAAGATTGTTCTCCAGGCACCATACGGAGACTTTGTAGACCTCCTCTCGATAAACCCCCTTGTCACTGTCTGAGATCAGCCCCACCACTGTTGTGTCATCTGCAAACTTTACTGTGGTGGTTGAGGTGTAAGCTGTGCAGGGAGGTGTGCAGTGGGGTTCAAGCTTCACTGTCTGAATGCAATTTGTTAAAAAGCTGTAAATCCGTGTGCAGATGTGCTGGCTGAGGCTCAAGGCTCACAGATAACTGTACTGGTGGGGGGATGATGGTGTTAAATACAGAGCTATAATCAATAAAAATCATCCACACATATATCTCTAGAATTCAAGGTGGGTGAGGCTGGTATGCAAGACTGCTGTAATTGCGTCATCTGTTGATCTAGGGTGTGTTTCCCGAAAGCTTCATAGCGATTAGAACATCGCTATCTCATATTTTAGATCAATCATTAAAGAGTGGTTCCCAAAACCCCTCATAACTAAAGTAGTAAATAATTTCATTGTTTCATTAATGAGTGATCCAACCCACTTGTTATTTTTAACATAATTCTTTATTTGGCATGGCACAGAAGTTGTCCTAACACAAAAATACACTGATAGTCATGTTTAGACAATGTAATAATAATAACAATAATAAAATTACAAACAATAATATATAATGTTAATATATATAATGTTATATATAAATAACTAATTATAATATAAACTATAAAATAGCACAAAAAGGCCTATTTATACCTTAAATACATGCAGAAAATTAATGAATTAACCAATCAAACTCGACAAGTCATCAGTCATTAAAAGTTTAAAGCTGAAAGGTGAATCTCCCCTTAGTACAGGCAGCTGCAATTGCAGCCATCCAAAGAACTGTGTGACCCAACCGGAGACACCATTTGAGGCAGCACTGCCCAAGAATCCACTGGTTTAAATGCTGTTTTGTGGGCAGACATGAACCCTTGAACAATCTTAGTAATAATTAAATAAGTTAATAGGAAAATACACACTGCCCAGAGGTGAAATTATGACACTCCTTGGTCTGGTGTAGGACGAATTGGAAAGATGAACATACCAGAATTGTGTCCCAAGTTCCACTGTGCAGCTTCTGACAGCTCTCTGTTCCTACATCACTGGTGGATTCCTGCAAACTGTCAGTGATCCATATGGCCTCAGCAAGGATGCTGTGTCCAAATGAGAGCATACAGTGACTAGGTTACTGCTGTGCCATGCACACAGCTACATTGCTTTGTGTGACACGAAGATCGGTTTCCATGTCATTGCAGGGATACCTGGCATTGTAGGTGCAGTGGATACATGAGCTTCCCCAAAGCTCTTCCCTATTCACACTCCCTGTCTCTTGAATCCCATCTATATCTGCTGGAAAGGGTTATCTGTTCTTTTTCCGGTTTTCTGTGTTGGCGATCTGCGCCACCACCACCTAATCAAAGCACCGAGATGTCCCTACATTGATGGATTAAAGCCAGAAGTCCACATGACTGTCATCATCAAGTTCTTCCATGAGAACCCTGAATACACTGACAGAATAGACTGATTGAGGTCATTTATATTAGGTAGAATGCCTAAAGGGAGCTGGGCGGTTTCGTAGCCTGGAAACTTTGCAGATTTTATTTTTTTCTCCAGCTGTCTGGAGTTTTTTCTGTCCTCCCTGGCCATCGGACCTTACATTTATTCTATGTTAATTAGTGTTCCCTTATTTTAATTCTTATTTATTTTATCTTTTTTATATTTCTTCATCATGCAAAGCACTTTGAGCTACATTATTTGTATGAAAATGTGCTATATAAATAAATGTTGTTGTTGTTATCTGTGCTAAATGTCCAGGTGATATGCAACCATCAGGGACTTTATACAGATATTGTAGCAAAGCGGCCTGGGAGTACACATGATGATTATATCTTGTCAAACTCTGGAGTGTGTCAGATGGCAAGGGGTGATGTGTTTGCTGGTGGCTGGTTACTGGGAGACAATGGGTATCGTCTTTGCAGGTACCTTCTAACTCCAGTGTTGAATTCTTAAACCATGACTCGGTAGAGATACAACACTGCACACCAAACTACAAACAGTGTTGTAGAGTGTGTTTTGGGCATGTGAAAGATGCACTTTTAGGGCCTACACAAGTCTTCGTTAGGGTCTAAAATTGTCACTTGAGTGCTGTTTTTGTTGTCTGTGCTATGCTATATAACATTGCAGTACATGCTGGCATACCTCTTCCTTGAGATCAAGTGTAGATGACATTAAAGAGGTAGAGAAAGACAACTCTGAATTAGTGAGATAGAGGAGGGAGTGACGTCAGGCTGAACTGAAAGCCAGAGGACATATCATAAGAAATGTGTGTGCCTGATTTTTATTGAAAATGATATTTGGAATATTTGCAGTATTTATTTGAAATTATGGTGGTTTTGTTTTAAAACATCAAATACATATATTCTCACAATTTAAACAACCAAAATATATCTATGGGTACAAAATAAGAAATAAAATAACAGGCAAAATATGTACATATGACAAGGGAAAAAAGCCTTCAAAACACTGGGCCTGGTTGGTCTGATGCATATGTATCTAAAATGAAAGAACATATATCATTGACACAGTACAACATACACTTGTTTAATGAATGTAGATTTTATGTATCACTTTCCTTTTTAACTCATTTCAATTTGAATGAATAACTCACCTTCTAAGGGTAGTATGATAGGAACTGAAATGGGGGACCTGCAGAATTCTGCCTCTGCCAGTGCAAGTTGGATTGTCAGAATGTTGAATTTTGACTTATTCTACAGGAGTAGCTCCTGAATGTACCTCTACCTCTGCTAGCAGCATTTCCATTTCTGTTCCCAGCTCCAGCTAATGTTCTCCAGCTGAAGTCTCTCTTTTTTTCAATAGAATTAACTCTGATACCCTTATGCATTAAATGTACAGTAATTCTTGCAGGAGCAGCCCTCTGACTTGGCCTGATGTGAGATAGCCCTGGAGATAAGCCAGCACTGGAGCAGGGAAAAGAACACACGTGAGATAGAAGTTGGGGTGAGGTGGATAGGAACTCATTTGAACACACATCCACTCCTCCAGATATTCTCTCAGTGCCAACTGAGCCCAGCACACCTAGGCCCTGCTCCTACTCCTCTGGGGTGAGAGGAACTGCCTGTCACTGCCCACCACCAGTTTTGGACTGCTGTCTTCTTACCTCAGCACCCTTTGTTTTTGCGGCACTAGCAAAGTTGAGCCATTTTTCCTGATTTCAATGCCAGACCTTGGTGTTGGTAAGGCTTCCAAGAGCCTTGTAAAACAACACTTTTTTCCCCCTATCTCTTTCATGAGTTGTTTTAATCCCTCTGAAGTGATATTACATATATATGACCATTGAAATATGTGTGATCAATGTTCCTGTTATCAACAATCTGCTTTTATCACATGGACGCTGAAGTGGAGTCCAATAAAGGAGTACTTTATATGAATTCATTAAATGTCAAATAACACTGGGCTTTGAGAAACACTTTCAAAACTCACTCATTCTTTACCTGCATTGTTTATTATCTCATTTGTTATTCACTAAGATTGATCGTTTTTGGAAAATGCATTCCTGTTCTTTCTACAGGCAAACTGATAGGCGTCTAAAAAGTTTGAAATTTTAGGCTTGATTTATGAGAATGATGATAGTGGTGAGTGTGACTGGTCTGAAATCATTAAATTCAATAGCAGTCGGATGTTAGGGGATGGGGATGGTGGTGGCAGACTTAAGAGAGGTGGGCACAATGGCTAGAGACAGGGAGTGGTTGAAGATGGTTGTGAGCACAACCTCCAGTTGGTTTGCACAGTCTTTGAGCACCTGTCCAGGTATTCCATCATGTCCAGCATCTTTCCATGCACATACAGTCTGCACTGTTTCCTCACACTGTGTGTCTGTATGCTGAATATTGAGCTACTGCCAGACTGCACAGGGGTGGGTGGTGTTTCCCTAGTCCTGTTGTCTAAATCAAAGCAGGCTTAAAAATGTTACTTCGCAAACTTTGTTACTACTGGGGAGAAGTACATTCTTGCCTTTACGTTTGTAAGTTGTTTAATACCTCACCATATCTGTTGGGGGTTTCCATTTTGAAAGTGATCTTCTATCTGCTTTTGTTGTTTGCTTTAGCTTTCCTGATGCCTTTTTTATGTTAGATTTGTCTAGGCTGTATGATACAACATCTCCAGGCCTATATGCCATGTCACAGGCTCTCAAGAGGTCCCGAACATTCTGTTTATCCAGGGTTTCCTATTTTGGTACATCCAGATATCTTTATTGATTAATTGATTGAAAGACAACCCATACAAAACTTGATATAGGAAATCAATGTACAGTAGATGTGGCTGTATAACAGTTTTTTCTATTGGTATAAACACAGTCCAATGTACTTAAACATGTTGGTAAAAGTTTGGTAGAACAGTCTTCAGATTGTTTTGATTAAAGTCACCAGCAGTAATCTTCTTTCTTCTTTATTCCATAGCTGGCGCTTGGAAAGGGGGTCAACCTCTTAGCCAATACGCTGCTGTTGGTGCCGCTGGATTCCGTGCTCTATTCACCACACTCTTCCATTGTAGTCGATTGGTTGAGACGGTTCTTGCTTCGATTGTTGTCAGTCGCTGGTTCTTTAGGTCGTTCTCTACGTGTTTCAACCATGTCATCTTCGGTGCTTGTTGTTGTATCCTCCAATCAGGAGGGCGTTTTCTCCATAGGAGTTTGTGCGGTAGTCGATTTTCATCCATTCTACAGACGTGGCCGAACCATCTTAATCAACGTTTTTTAATTTCCTCCGCGATCGGTGCCTGTTGATCGCACCATTCTCTGATTGTCTCGTTTCGGAGGCGGTCGCGGAGTGAGACACGGAGAATCTGTCTCAAGCATCGCATTTGGAAGGCCTCGAGCTTGTTGAGGTCCAGCTTGAGAAATGTCCATGTTTCCGATCCATAAAGAAGAATTGGAAGGATCAGCGTCCTATATAGGCGTATTTTGGTTTTGATCGTAATATTCGCCCGCTTCCATATGCACCACTTGAGTGAAGCGAATGCTGCTGTTGCCTGGCCGATCCGGCTGAGATCTTCGGCTGCCGATGCTGCTTTCTTTTCCGTGACCAGTGATCTCAAGTACTTGAACTGTGGTACCTGCTCGATTTGAGTTCCATCAAGGTAAACTCTGGCTTCCGATCCGTCTGTTGTAAGTACTTTGGTCTTATCCACATTGATTCTCAATCCGTATGACTCTGCAATGCAGGAAATGTCATACAAAGTGTCCGTTGCTTCAGTATCCGTGTCGGCGAAAACAGCACTGTCATCGGCGAACATCAGATCGGTTAAGAAATTTGTGTCGTCGTATTGAACTCCGTGTCGCCCATCGAATGCTTTTCGCATAATCTCGTCGATCACAATGTTGAAAAGAAGCGGCGAGGCAACGTCTCCTTGCCGGACTCCAGTTTAAATCGGGAATTCCTCAGACATATCATTCCGGATACGGACACTGCTGGTTGAGCCGTCGTATAATGCTTGAAGAAGATGAATGATTTTCAGCGGGACATATTCGATCTCTAGGGCTCTCCAAAAACTGGTCCAATCGATGCAATCGAAAGCAGATTTACCAGCAGTAATAAAAACTCCATCATGGTACATATTATGTTGGAAGTCTGTGACTGAGAACAGAAGACTTAGTGCTACTTTAGTATTTGGTTTAGGTGGGATATATACTGCTGTGTTGATGTTAACTGTAAACTCCCTAGGTAAATAAAAAGGTGTGCATCTAACTGTGAAATATTCCAAGTCTATCAATAACTGTGGTATCAGTGCACCAGAGACTGAATGTATAGGCACAGAGACCACCACCATGCGACTTACCAGTTTTTCTAGTTTCTGCTAAAGTGGTGACTTTGTGGCCAGTGAGTTTATTAGCTGCATTGGGAATCAAAGGGTGACACCAGGTCACAGTGAATATAATGACTTTGCGGTCTTTATTAAATCCTTTTGCAGTGGTTCGTAATCTGAACTCACATATTTTGTTTGCTAGAGATCTAGTGTTAGTGACAGTGAGGTTTGTCAATGATGTTTTATGTGGGAAATGCTCAAACCTAGTCTTTACCCCGGCCCACTTGCCTCTCTTCTGTTTCCTGTCCCTGCCACATCTGTATAACTTGACCACTGGGGCGATGATCCATGAGCATGCCAGACTTTGTATGCTCTCCAGTGGTATAAAATTAAAAACTGGTAGAATGCTATTTTTGCCATGAAAGGATGTACAGAGTCTGCAACAATCTAATGGTAGATGTGACGTTTCTGTTGCACTGCTACATGACAACCACTTTTTTCACCCTCTTACCCTCAAATTTATACACTATTTAATGTCTAGAAAATGTCCAGGATTAAATCGGCAAGAGACCCGTGCATAGATATACATGCAAACAATTCTGCTTCAAATTCAATTTCTCATCAACACAATTTTTCCACTGGCTATAATCTTTGGTAAACAGAACCTGCCCAATTTTCCTCACCTCCCACCTTGTTCTATTTCAGAAGAAATATTGATCAGTCTTGAAGACTCAGATAGAATCTCTATAATTTATAAAAATATTTTAAAATCTCATCCTCTCTGTACCCCAGAGTACATTGGGGAGAGGATCTGTCACTTAATATTTCAGATAAGAAGTGGAAGGCAGCCATGCACAGAATACACTCTAGCTATATATTCGCAAAGCATTCTTTTAAAATTGTCCAAAATGTTTCCTGGACAAGATTCAATCTGTGAATGTTGCATTGTAGCCCCATCCTCACTGGGCCACAGGTTCTGGATGTGCACCAAAGTTAACAATATTTTGGACAAAACTCTTTGTATATCTATCAGACAGCCTCGGTGTCACAATCCCTCCTAATCAATTAATAGCTGTATTTTGTGTACTTCCAGATGGGCTTAAAGTGGACAAGGACAAACAACTGTAATTGCTTTTATTTCACTATTGGCACGTAGACTTATTTTGCTTAACTGTAAGAATCCCACCCCACCACTTTTAAGTCAGTGGGTCACTGATGATCTATACTGCTTGAAATTGGAAAAAATCTAATTCTTACTTAGTGGATCTTTTCAAAACCTTTTTTAAAATATGGCAGGATATAATCAATAACATTTTAAAATAAGTTCCCATTTCAAGGAAAAGGATACCCTTCTGTAGGTCTTTTTACCCAAAATTACTAAAGTTCTATAACTTTAGTTTGCTTAAAGGGATTCTGGCAATAGCTTGACATATTGAAATGATCCCACAGACAAAATATCTTTGTTTTTAAAAGCTTTAGTAAAATTTCAAAGTAAAACAGTTCACACAAAAATGGAGGAAAATTGATATAGCAAAGAAAAAAAGGTCTTGTTTAAGAAAAGTTTTGTATAAAGCTTACATATCTTGTTTCTTTCTTTAAATTCGCTCATACAGTTGAACCATTTCTAAATGGTCAAAAAATCTGCATGTCTATCCCATTTACAAACTGTAAATGGGTCTTTCAGTCAATGCTAGCTATGGGACTATTCCAAACACAAACCACCTCAATTAACATACTGTATTATAGATATTGCTAAGAAAGTTCTATCTCATATTAACTTATAGGCTACACCATAGCCTATAGCTATGAGAGAAAATTATATTCTATTCAAATTAAGCAAACACGAGTTAACCTTGAGGAATTAACTTTCTAAGATTGGCTCTTACACCTTCCTTTCTTGTTCCTTTTATAGAGCAGCTTTGATTGCTTGCTTTCCTCTCTATCTCTTGGTTGGGGTTGAATTTTGCTTTGTTTGCTTTGTTAAGCTTGACTTGATTCTATGGCTTCTAATTAAAATCAATAAAAAAGAGAAAAGATGTGAAGTATTAAAGTGACATTCACATGAATGTCAGGACTCAAGGTTTCCCAGTCGAACATCGCCCAGAGAATCGCACTGGCTTCACAGACTTGATTTCTTTCCATCATGCATCATGCTGCCATCTCTTCCCCAGGTAAACAACAAACACACTCGGCCATCCACATGATCTAAAAGAAAATCCACATGATCTAAAAGAAAATGTCATTTGTCAGACCAGGCCACCTTCTTTCATTGCCCCATGGTACAGATCTGATGCTCATATGCTCACTGTAGGTGCTTCGGTGGTGTACAGGGGTCAACATGGGCAAGCTGCAATGCAATGTGTGTTCTTGTTAATATTGGCCCAATTTTCCTGCTTCCAACACATGATAAACAATAACTGATTGTTCATCTGCTGCCTAATATATTCCGGCCCATTGAAAGGTGCCATTCTAACATGATAATCAATGTTACTCATTTCACCTGTCAGTGGTTTTAACAAATAAGTGTAAACTTACCTAAATAAAAGATTATGAACAAAATAATGTATGCATCAATAGTAGGCCACACACAGAATGTAGCATTTATTCTCAACTAAACTGAATCTGTAGATCAAGCATTAACTGGAGTGTTTTCCATAAATTTTGGTAAAAAAATGTTCTAATGATTTGGATTCTGACATTCCTTGTGCTTATACTCTGCAATGGTATTTCAAGAACTGTGTGCTTAAATACTTAAATGCTTTCAATTAATGAGTTTACTATAGCCATAACTGAAATGTACTGTTCATACTGTATCTTGTAACCTTCAACAATTGACATTATATTTAATGATTCATATCTTACTAAGATATTTTTCATTCATTGTTACTTAGACAAAAGAATTGCATTGCAATAATATTGCTACAGCAATATGCTATACTGTGTTGAATACCATAGTGACATTATTGATGTAATTGCCCAGTTCAGGGTTGATGAGCTTAGCCCATATTTGCTTTTGAAATTCATTAAAGAATGGTTTAAAAAACTGAATATTACTTTTAAGTTTTATCCCGTTGTCACAAAAACCAGACATATGAGTCATGAAAAGGTTTGGGGCAGCCACCCGTTTAATTGATTTCCTGGCTGATCAAATTAATACAGCACTGCTGTGCACAAAACCGAGTCCAAAACAGAACTGAGGGAATAGGGAAAAGGTGGAGGCTTTTAAAGGGGAAGACAGGAAGTGAAGTCAAAGAGCTCATGAAGGTCTTCTGCCATTGGTGCAAGCCCGGACGTGAAATCACAGGGGCCAGAGCTGGCAAGATCTCCTTCCATTGGCTCGGTCCCAGAAGTGACGTCAAGAGGACCAGGTGGAATCTCCCTTGAATGGTTTGCAGGCAAGGGAGAAAAAGAGTCAGTGCACTCAGCCACATCCCGGTATGTCTCAGAACTACCCTTACTCAAGCCCTTTAGCTACCTCCCATGTCCACGTGTGTGACACCCTTATACAAGACTTTTCTAAAATATCACAGTAGTTACATCTTAAAAGAAATGTAAGCTTACTGGGTGGTTTTGTCACAGTCTATGCAGTGCATTTTTATCTTAAAGCATATACTGTATGCACAGAAGTGTACAACAATGTTTTGTTGCAGAACCACTATCATAAATTACATTTTTGTGGCTCCCTATTTAAAGCTGTAGTATGTTTATCATTATCAAAATTGCAGTACTACTCTATGTAACATCTTCTATTCTCACCTTATAGGTCTACTTATTGATAGAAGAGTTCTTCCACAGCTACAATGAATTTAATGCCACAATCCCAGATATCTTCAGGTTACTCCACCTGAATGACTCATTGACAAGGTTTACAGTTCAGCACTGTAAGCCAGGATTTGGGCAAGAAAGCGACCAAAGTGACTGCATAAACTGCTGTGGTATGACTAAGACATACTTTATAATACCAGATCAATAAATGTTTTGTTTCTACAGGTTTTTCTTTGTTTCAGTTACCTTTTAAATAAATGTTGCATAGTTTTAGGCTTTATTTATAAAAAAAAAAAACATTGTTCTTGGCTTGCTAGTATGCTAGACAAAAACAAGTAGAACTGAAAGGCACTTATCCAAATAGTCTTTACTTACAAAGTGGAAATGAATGTTAAGCCATATTTACGTCAAATCTTGATGTTAGTCAATAATTCTACAATTGGTAATATTTTACCAAAATGCCAGTCATTTAAATTTTTTTTCTTTTTACAGTGGTGTGTAAACCAGGTACATTTAGTTCTGCAACTTTGCCATCTTGCACCAAATGTCCCCATGGCACCTACAATAGTGAGTATGGAAGGGAATCATGTATATCATGTAACAGCAATTACCTCACAAAGAATGTTGGTACAACATCTCGAATACAGTGTGGTAAGTTTTAAATACCTGACTTTTTTATTTTTATTTTTTTTTACTTTTTTTATTTTCTTAAAAATAATAATAAGTAATGAGGTTCACTTGTGGATACAAAGGTCATACAGCTAGATGTTCTGTTTATTTTTATTTAACATTATTATTAAGCATTTTCATTTTAACTGTTTCCACTTTGTATATATTACTTTGAGTTGCAAATGATCAATGTGACCTTTAAAAATAAAAGTGAAGTGACATATATTATATATTCACCTGTGTGATTATGGAGGGAGGACATATTGGAGGGAGCTGTGAAAAACATTGTCATCATTCAGAGATTATACAGATAGAGATTATTATGGTTCAGAGTTTTTAAAATGTTTATTAATGCATATTCCTTAATGAGGTATAATGATAAGAATATAAAATATTTATTTTTTGAAGTTCCAGCGAAATTTGCTACATATGAGATTATCTTAGGGGTATTGTTTATTGCAGTCATCATCCTGATCGTAATTGTCATTGGACTGTGAGTACAAAAAATATTTCTTCTTTTTATTCTCATTTCGGTGACATTTTTTTATATTTTTGATTACTGATTTATCTAAGAGTACTGATCTTGTTCTCTAATGAGAGTTACTGTGTAAATCTACTGTATTAAGAAAAATAGTCATTATGAAAAGTAACTTTGGAAAGGCTGATCAATTGATTATTTTATGTTAAATACTGTTTTTACCAGCTTAGTTTCATTGTTACAACAGTTATTCTTACTTTCTCTCAGTCACTTGATAGTAAATGCCAAAGTTAAGCTTGTGTCTTGTGTTAGGCTTTTACTTTGCGGCATACTCATTATATGTGTACATATTGTGGAAGAAGCAGATACTTCATTTTCACATTGAAACAGAGTAGGTGATCTTACCTTATGAAGGAGCACAAGCCTTCCAAACTGTTTTATTACACCAGGCTCATTGAAGGCAGTTAACATTTTTATACATTTTAGCAAGCACCCCTGTTCACTAACAACTGCTCCACGCCCCCTTAAGCATTCTTTGTAACAAACAGTTTGGGCGTTCCCTAAAGTTCCACAGCTTTTTGGAGGAGGAATCTTATCAGCAGTCAGTGCATTGCTGACAGGTCAATGAACTTGACAAAATCTCCAGCAGCTCTGAAGAATCACTGGATCACTGTTAACTGGTGGAGAAAGTCAAAATCTTCAATTAAGAATACAAAGCCAGATCAAAGCATCCAAAATATGGCTATATACAGCTGAAGGCCAAGAACATACACACAGGAAGTAAAAATACGAGGTCTGAATACACAATAAGATGTCTGAAAATTACACCTAATGAGAAGGATTTAGTGGACTTGTCTCTATCACCTGCCAGTATTCGGATGTCGTTAAAATAGCTAATAGAATGTTAGGTTATGTTGCACAATGTGTAAAGTACAAGTCCAAGGAGGTTATGCTCAAGCTTTATAATGCTTTCTTAGACCTCACCTGGAGTACCTTGTACAGTTTTGTCTCCAGGCTAAAAAGAGGACATAGCAATGCTAGATAAGTTCAGGAATTAGTGACTTGGCTGATTGGAGGTTATAGGGGATAAATTGTGTAAAAGAGCTGGGCAGTTTAAGCAAAAGGAAATTAATGATTAGGAGGAGACATGATTGAAGTGCTTGAAATTATGAAGAGAATTAGTATGGTGGATTGAGACTGTTACTTTAAAAAGAGTTCAAGAAGAACATGTGGACACAGTTAGAAACTTGCTAAGGATAAATTTTGCACAAACACTAAGATGTTTTTCTTCATACAGAGAACCAGAGACACGTGGAATAAGTTACCAAGTAGTGTGTTAGACAGTAAAACTTCTGAGACCTTCAAAACTAGCCTTGATGTTACTTTGGAATAATTAATTGGATAGGACTTTGTTTGGCTGAATGACCCATTTTCAACATGTTCTAACATACCAAGATAATAAGCAAAACAGATAAGCTTTTAACAAAAGTCCAATGAAACCCAGTGTAAACCAGGCAAGTCTTTGGACCAATATGTATCCAATAGTCCATCAGAACCTTTATATCATTCTGCCAAACAGATATGAGCATACAGTTCAGGTTGCACTTCTTTTACTGAGGGCGATCAGAGTCTTCTTTTAAAAAGGAACACATGTAAACTATACACTGGATTCTGAAGAAGCAATCAATAAACCCGCAAAAAAAAGGAATAAACCTGATATATGAAGTTGTAAAGTTTTATGACCATTGCATTGTATAGCTAGGAGGGTATGGATTATTGTTTTCTTTGCAGATTCAGCTACTTCAGCCTTGAACTATTATATTTCAGTTTTGCACCTTGTAATTTAGTTGATTTCCAAGTTATTAAAATTCATAGGTTCATTCTTCTATTTCAAATCTACTGACATTTCTTAAATCAAGAAAGTGTGCCCGATAAAGGTCTCATTCAGTATATGGGAAAATGGTTTGATAAGACACTGTTTGATAATTACTATATTCTCTACTTTTTTTCTTGGTAATTCTACTTGCAAATAATGCATCCACCTTTCTTCTCTTTCCATTAGATGCTTAAAGTTTTTGGTTTGCTCTCAATATGAACAATATCGGCAAGTTGAAGATAATGAGTCTTTTCTTCCCATGGAACAAGAACCAAAGGAGAAGAGTAATCTTGACCTCCAGCACTGCTGAAAATTTTAAAAACAAAAGAGGAGGCAAGACTGTCTAGACAGGGCAGAATTATGCAAGAATAATACTATTGACAGCAAATATACAGTCCACAAGAAGAAGACATACACTGAGTAAGACCAAGAAAGCAAAACAAAAGGGGAGGCAAGATGGTCCAGAAAGGGTAGAATTGAGCAAGAATGACACAGTTGACAACAAATACACAGTCCACTAGAAGAGGACATGAAAAAGAATATGCTGAGTGAAACTATATAGCATTTATTTACGTATGTTACATGTGGTTAATGTATTATTATTTTCTTAGTGTTTTAAAATTCTTATTGAAATCAGAATCATGATTTCTATTCTGCTTTTATAAAAGTTTTGTTTGTAATTATGAGGTTACAATTAAGGAGACAAACTGCTTAGAAAAACTAATAAACAAACAAATAAATAAAGAAATAAAAGTAAAACAAGAAATGAGATTTTAATATTTGAAACTAGGTAAAATAAGAATATTTCAAAACTTCTTATAAATGTAAATCTCATGCTAGTGTACTTTTCTGAATGCAGACTAAGAGAAGATAAATCACCCCAACCAACATCTTCTTTTATTTGGACTTCTGCATTCACTAAGTAAGCTTTAAATTCTTGGTTTTAGGTTCAACATGGAAATTACAAAACTGGATTTGCAAATGTTTTCTTGGAATGTAAAAAGTATTCTCATATGTTAAATAGGGTTAATTTTGTGTTTTTTCTTGGCTTTTTATAATTTTCATTCTCAGATTCATCTTGATTTCTAGTCCACACTTCCTGCTGTTTTGGGTATTGTCCTGACAAGCTGCTTTAGGATTGCATACATTTTGCCTGGAAGGCCATAGCAGAATGCTTTTTGCTGCAAATTTTGCTCAGAAGAGCTATGATGAACTGTACATGGACTCTAGAATTTCTTTCATACAGAGCAACACTTTGAGAATTTATTATGTTTGCTTTAGTAGTTCATTATACTATGTATTTAGTGCAAGGTTCCTGAGGTACTGATGTACCTTTTTATGGATTATTTATTGAACTGTTTTCTGAGCACTGCACTTTTTGACCACTTCTTTTTTTTAAAAAAAAACAAAAAAACACTGATCACTTAAACACCATCCTCTTGCTTTATGTGAGTTTTGTCCTCATTTGCCAAGCTCATCTCGGTTATGTTATCAATAATGTTAAGTTTAAGAGGCTCCTATAAAAGAAGAGGGAGCCAGGAGCTGACCCGTACTGTCACAAGGATGCATTTTGCAGTTGTAAAGAGTGAGTCCTTAGAGGTGGTGAACTTGAACGTTATGATGCAAAGGAAAAAAAAGTTTCCTATCCATGTTTATAGATGAAAGACACCTTTTGCTGTTCTTCATTTTCGCATTCAAAAAACATTTTTTGCCTTTGAAGTTTGGTATTCATTTCAGCACTGTTGGTGAGGATTCACAAGCTACCATCGTCATTCCAGTCCACAAGAACGGAAGCAAAATTAATTACAAAAAGGAATATTAAAGGCCAATAAGCCTTACTTTTTCTACTTGGAAAATCAGTGCAAATTATAAACAGAAATACAAAGGATATACCAGTCTCTTGGTACAGATTCCACCAGTACTTCATTTGAATTTCATCCACCTTCTGACTCATTTTCCTCTTTTAAGCTTCCTACTTTCTCAGACATCTCAGATCTCGTCTGTATGTCTAAACAATACACCTGACAACTGGATCCCCTTCCCTCAGTTCTGGTTAAAGCCTGCCTCCTTTCTTTGGTTTCTCTTTCAGATTTCCTATTTCAGCTATAATTCACTCCTCTTTCACCACTGGAACTGTTCCTTCATCTTTTAAAACAGCTGCAATAACCCCAATACTGGGAAAACCTGGTGCCAATCGTACTAATTTCAGTAATTTTTGTACTATTTCTAATCTACTCTTTATTTCCAAAATTCTTGAAAAAATAGTGGCTATTCAACTTCATTCTCATTTATCTCAAAATAATCTATATGAACTTAGTTAAATTTTAGCCCCCTCCATAGTACAGTAATGGCACTCATCAAAATTACTAATGACCTCCTTATGGCAGCTGATTCTGCTTTAATTACTATTCTCATCCTCCTTGATCTGAGTGCAGCCTTTGGCACTATTTATCACACTCTCCTTCTCAATAGATTATCTTCGATTGGCATTACCCACACTCCACTAGATTGGTTCAGATCCTATCTTTTAGGCCGCACTCAGCTCGTTCAGCTTAAAACTTTCACATACCACCTACTGCTGTTACTTCAAATGTGCCCCAGGACTCTGTTCTGGGGCCCCTCCTTTTCATTATTTACCTCCTTCCCCTAGGCAATATCTTTTATAAATATAAAATTAACTTCCACTGTTACACTGATGACACCCAGTACTTTACACATTGATGACACCCAGTGCTTTACATCACTAGCAAACCTACTTTTTCCTTTCCACCCTCCTCCTTATTGACTGCATAGCAAAAATTAAATCCTGGTTTTCTTCAAATTTTCTTTAATTAAATAGCAACAAAACTGAGGTTCTCCTCTTTGGTGCAAAATCAACATTATCCAAAACTGATCATTTTTCATTTGTTATTAATAATTCCTCTGTTTCTTCTTCCCCACAGGTTAAAAGTCTGGGTGTCATCCTTGATAGTACTCTATCTTTTCAGTCCAACATCAATAACATCTCCCGGTCTGCATATTTCCACCTGCATATCAATCGTATTTCCCCCTCCCTTACACCCCATACAACTGCTATCCTTGTTCATATCCTTGTCATCTCTTGTTTGGATTATTGCAATTCCACTTTCTTTGGTCTTTCTTGCAGATCTCTTTATAAGCTTCAACTGGTCCAGAATTCAGCTGCCCATATCATTACTAGAACCCCCTCTATTCACCATATCACTCCCATCTTGCAGTAGTTTCACTGGCTTCCGGTTAAGTTCCGTATTGACTTCAAAATTCTCCTGCTAACATTTAAGGCTATTCACAACCTTACCTCTCCATATCTGTCCGACCTCCTCCATGTTGCTATTCCCTCCTTCACCCTTAGATCCTCTTCTTCCATCTACTTGACTGCCCCCTTCATCCATCTTACCACCATTGGGAGCAGAGCATTCAGTTGCTCTGCTACCCCACTTTGGAACTCATTACCAAATCTAAACTTAAAACTCATCTGTTTAAGACTGTTTTTTCTGTTTTATTATAATTGATTTGTCTGATTTAAATTTTTGCATTTTTATTTGTGTTTATAATGTGTTTTACTAAAGGCGTCTATGAATAAATAAAATGTATTATTATTATTAGAAATGGATTACAAGACTACTTGCAATGATATATAATAAATAATAATCAACAAGGATTCATGATGGGAAGATCCAATGCTATTAAACTCTGTTGGAAAACAGCTAGATTAGTGAACTAAGGTGAAGTATCTGACATAGTCTATTTAATTTTTCATTGTTTGATATGATTATGCAGGCTTTTTTTGCATCAGTGGCATTTTACGATATTTACAAAATGGACTGTTGCAAGCAAGGTTTTTTTGACAAAAGTACTCACTGACCTTCTGAATGAAAGGATAGTCACTGAAAAGATGTGTAGTATTTGCTAGTACCATATCCAAAAGCATTAAGAATAAGATGACTGAGACTGGGCTATAATGTATAGATGTATACATTATATAGAAAGGCCTTCATTAACATTTCTTAGTTTATGGTGCATCTTAAATTGTACCACCTTGTGAAATTTCAGCACAGGTCAAATTCTGTTTAAACAATTTTTTTTGGTCCTGGCATTTTCTTATAAAACTAATGTTAAAAAAAACCTAATTACAATGAAGACTGTTTTATCCTTAAGATCATTATAACATAGTCATTTTAAATGAAAAATCAGCAAAACACACACATTTCTTCAGGCAAAGAGTGATGAATGTGTGATTGGTCGCTTTAGTCTACCTAGACCCATTCTGGTGTATTTATGCTGTATTATAGATCCTATTCTGAAGAGCAGCAATAAGAAGCTGTGACATACCTATACTTATGCAAGTCCTGTCAACATCTTGCTTATTAGCTACAGGGACATTTCAGTGGGAGATTGTAGACAGGTCTGGGATTTTTCAGTTATCTATATGCTGTATACTAACTGGAGTACTTAATGGCATATTAACACTAATGCATGATTATATCCAGCTCTCATATGGTGGGGAAAGACAAGTGGAAGTTAGTGAAGTGTTTTATGAGCTGGCCAACCTATCCAGGGTCATTGGTGCAACAGACCACTCACATGTATGCATCAAAGATCCATCCAATGACGCATTTGGATATGTGAATAAAAAACACTTCCATTCTATCGACATGCAGCTTATATGTAATGCAAAGTGTCTGCTGTTCAATGTTGCTGCCTGATGTTCCCGTGGTACACACTACAGATTTGTTCTGCAGCTCAGTTCTGTTGGCACATGTCAAGAACAATGAGCTGTGCAGAACAGCTGGGCTTCTTGTTTAGAGTTAAAGTTTCTCCTGTAGAATAAATTGTATTTATTTGAGAGGTATAAATAGGCTGACTGTTTATATCCATAGGGGACAGGGGTTACCCATTGAAGACATGGCTTATGACACCCCTAAACAACCTACAAACACCACAGAAACTGGTCTCTAATAAAGCAAATGCAATAGCATGGGCTGTTATCGAGTGCACTGATGTAATTTTGAAGGCACGATGGCTGTGCTTGGATACAAAGGGTGGCACTAGTGCAGCACATGGCGATGTCATCAGTGCGAGTTGGCACCAACATGTTTGTTCAGTGTATTTATCAAATAGCATACAACACGACCAGCTTTGAATTGAATGCCTAGCTATTGTAATTATTAACATGAGAAACATGGTGGCAGAAGTCTAACCACATAATTCCAAAGATCATGAAGGAACTAGTTTTCTTTAGCATCCTAAGCAAAGACATAGGTTGCACCACTGCAAATCAGTTCAAATGATAGTTCAGTAACTATCCTTCACTCATTCGCGGCCATGGCTACACACATTCTGCCTCCTGCCGCAAAGAAAATGAGTGGTGACTTAGGTGCAAATTGGGATGTATTCAGATCAGAATTCAAAGATTATGCCATTCCTATTGAACTTATTACAAAGGACACCACAATTCAAGCAGCTACTTAACTGAGTATCATGGGCACCAAGCACAATCTGAGTCTTTCAGCAGCGGGCCCGACAAAAGTAATACATTAGTGAAAGCATTGGAGGGATACATTAAACCTATAAAGAACATGATTCATGAATGCTACGCATTTGGCAGTTGCAAACAGGAGGAAGGGGAGCCATTTGACAGTTTACTTACATAGCTAAAAGAAAAATATGCCACCTGTGAGAATGGAGCATTCAGACATGGACTTATCTGTAATAAAATAGTGGTAGATATTGCAAATGAAGCAATCTGAAAGCAGTTACTAAGAGAGAGAGAGATCTTACTCATGACAGTGGAGACATGTTATTCAGTAGAGTTACTGATATGAGACTTAGGTTGATGGAGTTGAACATACTCCACCATGGGTAGTATCAATGCCACCTAAAAGCAAGCAAATTTCTAGGAGGCTGCTATAAATCACTGCAGCAAAGCAAGCAGATCAATCCTCAGACTCTGCTACAGATTGCCCAACATGCAAATACTGCAGCAGTTCACATGGATGTAGGACAGAACACTGTCCAGCATATGGAAAGGCGTGCAATTTATGTTGGACAGCCAACCACTTTGCTAGAGCGTGCCTGAACAGCAAGAGGAAAGAAAACCTTTTACCATTGATCTAGAAACAAACCAAGCAAGCAGCAGTACAAATAATATTTATTCTACTAAGAACATTAGCACTATGGGCACTAGAGGTAAAAAAAATGGTTTGTTACACTGCAGCTTCACAAGAAACCACAGCAATGCCAGTTAGATTCTGGCACCACGTGTGATGTTATGTGTTTTAAGGACAAAATGATATTAAGACACAGAGCTAAACTGCATCCCAGTAAACTGGATCAGGAAAGTATCTTCAAGACCGCATTTTGGACACTCTGAGATCGTAAAAAGTAGCTGAAGCTTCCTTTTGGCATCAGGGTCTCACCAGATGTCTACCAACACAAGCAGCATGAATTGTTGGATGGGCTCCAGGGTGTGTAACCAGGAGATGACATTCTCATTGTTGGTTGTGGTGACACTGATGACAAGGCTTATAAAAATCATAACGCAAAGTTGCCTGCCTTCATGGAGTAATGCAGAAAGTTAAGTCTGAGGCTTAGCATTCAGAAGTTGCACTTTAAAGTGCCCGAAGTTCTCTTTCAGACAAATTTTGTCATCCAGTCGCTTAAAACCTGATGCAGAAAAGTTGCGGGTAATCATTGAAATGCCAGCTCCAACAGATGTAAAAACAGTACAGTGAATTGTGGGTTTCATCACGTACTTGAGCAAGTTGTTACCCTGCCTTTCAGAAGTGTGTGAGCCCCTAAGAAAACTCTTGTGTAAGAAAGCTATTTGGCACCGGCTTTCCAAACATAAAGCAGCTGTGCAAGAGATTAAGAAGCTTGTCTTCTTAACTGCAGTTTTCCGATATTATGATGTGTCTAATCCGAATACCATCCAAAGTGAATCAAGCCAATACAGTCTGGGCTGTTGTCTCATGCAAGAGGGCCAGCTCATTGCTTTTACTTCAAGCACATTGACTTCAACTGAGCAAAATCATGCAGATAGAGAAGGAATGCCCAAGCATTGTATTTGTATAACAGTGCTTCCATATATGGCTGAGACCAAATCATAGCACAAAAAAATCATACACCTCTTATTTCTAAATTTAGTACATCACTTCTCTGTGCAATGAATGAATTTCAGTGTATGCTGCTTGCTCTCCAGCATTACAACCTCAAAATTTTATATAAAACAGGTGCTGAGATACATTTGAAGGACACCATCAGCAGAGCCACTACGGAGGACACAAACAGAAGTTTAAGGCAAGCATGGCACTCAGTCTGCCCATTACAACAGGAGCAGTTTAATCTTGAACACATTAATCAGGGCAATTATCTTAATGATACAGATCAGTGCCTTACCCAAATAAGGCATCACAGAGAAAAGATGAAAACCATCAAGTGTTTAAATTCACTTTTCTAATGGGCTGGCCAAAACTAAAAGAAGAGACCAACCTAGCAGTCAGAGAATGCTGGTAATACAGGAAGGAGATAATTGTGCAAAATGGTGTGCTTTATAAAGGTCAGAGAGTAATTATCCCAATATCAACATGCCCAGAAATGTTAAGACAGATACATGCAAGCCACATTGGTTGGGAAGTCTGTTATAGACAGGCATTTGACACTTTATACTAGCCCAGCATGTAGAGCAAAATAAAAGATTTTGGGCCTGATGTATAAACGGTGCATACACACAGAAGTGTTGCTTATGCCTGTTTTCACGCACACACCATGCATACGTACTGTACTTTTCTGCTCGGTTTTGTAAAAAGACGGCACCTAGCATCAAAATAATTCTACTGTCTCTGTGTGGTTTCCATTCCGTTTTTCAGATTTGTATCCATGACACCAAGCTTCATCAAATTCTCTGAAATTAATTGCATATTGTTAACACATTGAAGGCACTTGATAGTAATCAGTCTGCAACAATACAATGGTGCATGGAATGGCCAAACTCTCTAACTACCATGGCTCCTTTAGCAATTTTAGTAGACATTACAAATGGAAGAATCAGAAGACAGTGCATATTTAGAGATCAAACTGATTTCCTAGCACATGAGGATGACTGACTCCTAAGTTGATTCAAATTTCTAAGAGCTATCCTTTTGGAGCTGTGTGTTAAACTGGCACTAGATTTACAAAGACAGGCTTTGAGGAATTATGCTCTACTTGCTTCTTTGTAAGTTCTGTCCATCCTTGGGTTTTGAGCCACTGGAGCTTCTCAACATGAACTGGCTGACCAATTGGGTATTTGTCAGTGATCACTAAGTCGCTCCATGCCAGTTGTGTGGAATGCTACTATCAGCTTGTCATCTAGATATATAAGATTTTCTTACACCATGGTTGAACATGCAGACAAAGCACTATTCTCAGCAATGTCTGGTTTTTTCAAATGTAATTGGAGCAGTGGACTGCACACACGTTGCCATAAGGGTGCCGTCACATGTCTTATGTAAATAGAAAGCATTTCCAATCTATTAAATGTGCAAATTATCTGTGATGTGAAAATACGTCTCATTAATGTCATGAGATGACCAGATTCAACTCATAATTCATTTACCCTGAGAAATAGTAGAGCTGGGAACAAACTTGAAAATTGTGTTGCGAATGATGGCTGGCTTCTCAGTAAGACAAGACATTTAATATACCCCTTTGGTCGAAATTGTAAGTTATCTGTGTAATGTAACCATATAACATGATTACTTAGGTGACACTGGGTACCCTTTGAAGACATGGCTTCTCACCCCACTCGCTAACCCAATTTATGAACAAGAGCAATGTTATAATGACCTCCACTCTTGGGCTTAAGGGCTGTTGGCGCTGCCTGGATAAAATGGTGGAGAGCTGCTCTGTAGTCCACAGAAAATACATCACATTGTGCAAGCATGTGGCATGCTGCATAATGTGGCACAAAATCATGGCTTGCCCAAATCTGAGGAGATGAAGTATGATGAACCTGATCCACTAAATGATCAGTCAAATCGGACAGTATTACAACTTTGATTGAATGTAATTAGCAGAATGTAAACACAGGTAAACAGATGCAGCATTTACAGTATTTTTAAACCATTCATTTGATTTCTGGTCAATCTATACTAATAAAAGGCAAAGCCCTCACTGACTCACTCACTCACTTACTCACACGCTGACTGACTGACTCACTCACTGACTCATCACTAATTCTCCAACTTCCCGTGTGGGTGGAAGGCAGAAATTTGGCAGGCTCATTCCTTACAGCTTACTTAAAAAAGTTGGGCAGGTTTCATTTCGAAATTCTACGCGTAATGGTCATAAATGGAAGCTATTTTTCTCCATACAATGTAATGGAGTTGAGCTCGATGGCTGTGGGGGGCGGAGTTTCGTGTGACATAATCAGTCAACACATTACGTAGAAAACCAGGAAGAGCTCCAAAAAGCGCTGAAGAAAACATGCATTATACAATTGAGAAGGCAGCGAAACAATAAGAAGCGAGCAAGTGACACATACTGTACAAGCATATTCATGCTTGCAGCTACTTCGGAAACAAAGCACAGTGTAAACCTAAAGTTTAAATTAAGTTCATAGACAGGCTGCCGCTGGCGTTTGTCATGCCCACGGCTAATGCGGGATACAAGTTTAATGAGAGGACGCAGGGCATAAACGACAGTTTTGATCACTTTCTAACTAAGTTCAAATTGCTGGCCAAAGGCTGTGCTTATGCAAATTCCGAGAGACTGTGTTTGTGGGGGGATTGACAGTTAAGGCGGGTGGAGGAGTGACGTCATCATCTCCCCTCCTATTCACCTCATTTCGCTCTGAGCTGAGCTCTGCGGCTAACGCCATCTTCCGAAGCAACTTCGTCACACTGCCACCAAATACTCACAGAAAAATCCACAAGTTAATAGAGACACGCTGTCTCTAGAGTTTCTCCACACTGAATCCTCCAGGCACTACTTACAAAAGGTTACATTGACAATCGTGTTACGTTATTTTTAAAATCTTTCCTTTTCTTAGCACAAGCACAGCTGAGAAGCTTTGATGCATGTGCTCCATAACACGTTAAAAAATAATGCATTTAATCACACTTTGCATTACAAGCAATGGGGAACTTTTGTCAATGCATGATTTCCTGGTACACCGATTACATTGATCAGCGCTTCTCGATTCATTTTACCCTCGCACCCCCTTGGTTTGAGAAGAAGTATGAAAAAATATGAGGTTAACAAAGAAAAACAGATCACCAATTCAAGCATTATGAATAATCGATTCGCCATCAATAATTGTTTTGGTAAAGCCATCCTCCTTCCATTTTATAATTTTTCCGCCACTAGCCATGATTAAATGAATGGTAAAAAAGTAAGAGCAAAGCGAGGGTGACTTATTCAGGCAGGCATATATATGACAGCAACACTCATGACAATGTCAATCATGTTACGTTATTATTAAAATATTTCCTTTTCTTTTTCATTACTTCTTTAACACACTACTTCTCCGCTGCGAGGCGCGGGTATTTTGCTATGTATATATATAGTCGAAAGTCGAGACGCTAACTGCGCTTCTACCTTAAGTCAAAGTGAGCACTTTTCATTTTTTTCGTCCTCCCCCTGAGCTATAGCCCAGACAAGTGCAAACACTGGACCCCTTTTCTACACTGCGGCAAACTAATATTAAGGCAATTCGCACTTTCTTTTGCACGTATACGATTATGAGGTCGTCAGCTCGGATTATGAAGACACGCACAGGAGTGGAGGACTGACAGTGCAATCACAGCCGATTAATGGCAGGGACGTCTCACCAGTCTACACAAGACCCACCGTGACTGTCCCCAAAAGGCGCTCATATTGTCAGCGAACACATCTCTCTATACTATATAAAAGAAAAAGGCAAGTTTCCTTTCTTTACACCTTTTTTTCCTTTTATCCCAAACCAAAGCCTTTCTCTCTTAACACTGCAGAGGACACAAAACTAATTTTGTTTAACTGCTGGTAATGCCGGTAAGGCACATTACCAGAGGCAGAAATTTGGACTTCACATAGAAAATGTAATTTTTATACCACAGCCGTCGTGTAACACCTTTCAAAAGGGATCAACTACCGAGAGATGATCCATATACATTTTAGCTGCTGTTAGTACTACTTGCCTGTTCTGTTACACCGTCTTTAAAATGTAGTTTACCTGCAACCACTCCAGTAGTGCTCAATGTACCTGTACTTCTTAAAACATTAATGTTTTACTGTTTAATAACTTATAGACTACATTTTATTATTTTTCCTTTGCACTCAGTGACCAAAGCTATACACACACATATAGACACATATCAATCAATCAATCAACATTTATTTATATAGCACATTTTCATACAAAAAAATGTAGCTCAAAGTGCTTTACAAAATGAATAGAAAAATAGAAGACACAATAAAAAATAAACATAAGTCAACATTAATTAACATAGATTAAGTAAGGTCCGATGGCCAGGGTGGACAGAAAAAACAAAAAAAAAAACTCCAAGAGCTGGAGAAAAAAAATAAAACACACTCCACTGCGATACGCGGGTATTTTGCTAGTATTACATAAGATTTATGGATGTGGTGAGAGAGGACATGCAGTTGATGGGTATAACAGAACAAGATGCAGAGGACAGAAAGATATGGAAGAAGATGATCCATTGTGGCAGGTATAGGGATCAACTTTTGTAATAATGTCTGGAACAGAATAAACTAAAATTAAATTAAATTAAAGCTGCATGTGCTGCCTACTTGTTGGTCTTAAACATGCAAATTATTTACACAAGTATGGATAATGGTGAGCAAAATTAAATTAAAACTAATCTTCACCTGTGGTGTTGTCAGAATATCCCTCACCCACTAGTACAATGCCAGTTATATGTGTCTTGCCAATAATTGCAGCAACTCGCTGCTTAAATCGAATTTTGCTCCCTTCACCAGTGGTGTTGACACTCAGATGATAGGTTGCGACTCTTCTTTTCATAACGACTTTGTCTGACCTCTTTATTTCGGGTGCTTTGCAACTTTCTGAATGTGAGTTTTTGAGTGCCTCCGCAAACACTGTGCCACTCCATGGTTTTCTTTTTATTGCTTGTACCACTGCTTACACCACCAAATAGTATGTTTTTCCTTCACACCACTTAACTTAGCAGAACCTCCATTTCGTATTCATTGCTTGTTGACCACTTCTAAGACTTTTGGTGGATCAAGCTCTTGCCTGATTTATCTACAGAAAAAACTGTCAAACATTGTAAGGCACAGTTTACCCGCTATGGTGAAACTGATAGAGTAACCAGTGATAATGGGCCCCAGTTTGCTATAGAGTTCAGACAATTTGCTGCATCGTGGGAATTTGAGCATTGCACATCCTCCCCATGACAACCAATGGCTAATGGCAAGGCTGAAGCAGCTGTGAAGATGGCAAAACATCTCCTCAAGAAAGCACTGCGTGGTGGCACTGATGCCTGGAAGGCCATACTCCAGTGATGTAAAATACCTACTGAAACAATGGACAGTAGCCCCATACACTGCTTAAGGTCCAAGTACTTGAAGATTGCCCTTCCAGCCACCAATGCATTGTTAGAACACAGTGTTTTGAAAGATGCTGGAGAAACTATGACAGAGAAAATAGATGGCAAAACTTACTTTGATGAAGCCACCACCTGGTGATCATACATGTTTCTGGAAGCTGGGATCCAGTGTGCAGAAGGTAGCCCCAAGAGCCTATTTAGTAGAAGCAGATGGCTCACTTTAGTCTGAATGGAGTGGATTTGGGACCAGCGGAGACAGGGAACTCGACAATTTACAATCAGCTGGAAGTAAATAGCAAGCCACAGAGGGACAGAAGGATGAGCAGTCATCACTTGCAACAGCTACAACAGCTCCTCTTCAGGGGCCTCATGCATAACGGCGTGCGTAGAACTCACACTATAACATGATGTAAGCACAAAAGCCGAAATGTGCTTATGCACAGAAAATTCCAGATGCATAGACTCTTTACGTTCGCCAACTTCCACTTTCTTCTGCTACCTAAATCCCGGTCAGCGTGAAAAGTAACGCTTGTGCACGTGCCTGCTGTCCCACCCCAACTCCTCCCAGAATTATGCCTCTTTGAATATGCAAATCAGTATAAATAGCCCTTAAGCTCAGCGTTCTGTGAAAAGGCAATGGGAAATGCAAGAGGGAAAATAGAAGAATTTCAGCGAATACCAAGTGGAGGCAAAGAATAAACATACTATTTGTTGGTTTAAACAGTGGTATAAACAACAAAAGGAAGCTGATCGACTGACATAGTGTGTCGGAGAAACTCAAAAGCTGAAGTTCACAAAGTCGCACAGTGCCTGAAATAAAAAAGAAGTTGTCAGATTTCAAAGTCGCCGTGAAAAGGCAACTCGTAGCCCACCATCTGGGTGTCATATGAAAGCTTATTAGGGTACAGAGAAAAAAAAAAGGCACACAGTGGGGAAAAAGCACGAAATGTCAACTTCAATCTCGAAATGTCCACTTTAATCACATAGTTAATTTTGTCGTTAAAGTAGAACATCATAAACTTCATCTTAAAATCGTTTAATTAACCAGTTTCTCAAATCCCACCATAACTAAAGTAGCACATTAAATGCTTTGTTTTGTATGTGTTCTTCTATTTGCTCTATGTGTGTGAATCACTATGTGCTTCTTAAACCGGCTTTCTCTTCCTCCAACAGAACAAAGAATCCATTACATTTGTGATATTACAGCTCTCTGAATAACTAAAATACTGAGATGTATACGTGATATCATTTTCATGATGATAGGAGTTAAATCACATTATTAAACATGGGAACTCGGTGGTGCAGTGATTGTACGCGGCCTTCAATGAAATAATTTATTGCAGCAGTACTCATGGGCGGCTCTAGGCTCGTGGCAGCCCTGGGCAGAGAAAGAATCGGTGGCCTCTTCGCCCACCAATGTCAATATGGTATCTTATGCACGACGGATTGCCACGTCCGTAGCGGACACTGCATAGCCGCCTCGTGCTCATGACAGGCATTTAACTTTTGCTGAAATTTACCACTGCTTTTTTAGCTGTGTCGTTATTTTCTCTTTATGTTTTATATTCAATATATATTGGCATGGCAGCTCCTGGGATTTGGCGGACCTGTGCAGGTGCACAGTTTGCACATGCCTAAGGCCGACCCTGCAGTACTGTCTCTTTCAAACGTACTAACCTCCAATTCCTGTCCTTCCTTTTCTTTCTCCAAGTAACCGATCACCGCACAATCAGCTCTGTAATAGACTTTAAGCCATCTTTAAACTTATAATGCCGATTCTTCAAAACTTTTAAGGAACATTGAAGTATCTTCGTAGTACATGTTTAATTATCCTATCCTTCATGCCAGTCCCAGTGAAGCATAGAGTGCTTTTATCTGTATAATATAATAAACATATTTTGCTGCATTTCATCTTAAAAAATGATATTGTCATCATATGTAAATACAGTACGCGCTTTATAAAGTGGCTCAGGTTGTGCAATATTATAACTGTAGTGCAAGTTTACAGTGAGTTGATTGTACTTATAAGTACAAACAGTTCTACAAGGAGCAGTTGATGGACTGATTGAGTGCGTTTAGAGCTCTTGGGATGAAACTCTTTCAAGCCTCCCAACAGACTCAATCTGTGATGCACTCCCCTTTTGCAGTTATTTCTCAATCATTTTTTTCTCTACTTGTATATTATAGTTGGAGTTACATTGGAATGTAAACCCAAAAAAACACTATACCATGTATATATAGACAGTCAGTCAGCCATTGTCCAACCCGCTATATCCTAACACATGGTCATGGGGGTCTACTGGAACCAATCCCAGCCAGCACAAGGCACAAGGCAGGAACAAACCCAGGGCAGGGTGCCAGCCCACTGCAGGGCACACACACACACTCACACACACTCCACACACCAAGCACACACTAGGGACAATTTAGGATTGCCAATGCACCTAACCTGCATGTCTTCTGTGCTGCCTTATAGTCTGTTATGACAAGCCAAAATAGCTTAACTTAGTGGCAATAAACTAATTCTAGTTATATATTTGATGGCTAATTTTGTTCAGAAAGGAAAGATGTTAGAGATGTTAGCTGGCGGGCTGGCACAGCACGAGGCGATGTCATGACTGAGAGTCGGCACCAGCATGTTTGTTCAGTGTATTTATTCAGCAGCATATAAGTCTTTGAACTGAATGGCTGGCTATTTTCATTATTAACACGAGAAACAATAACTTCTTCTGGGAGAACTGGACCACTTCTCCACCCGCTTCTTTGGCATCAAGGTTCCGAAGCACGTGGAGTGTTAGGTGTCTCACATGAAGACTCTTCTTGGCAAGCATTATTACAGAATGAAACAGATCACCTACATTTCACAATTGATGACCTCTCCACAGTCAGAGGCATGTCGCTGTCTCCTACGGGAATAATACCAACTAAAGACACCTCTTCGACAAAGGATGCAATGCACTCATCTGAAAGGTACTTGTTCAGAGAGCACCTATGCATTTCTTTGCATCTAGTTTCAAATCAAACCATTTATGTTTTATTTCTTGAACAGTTGGCTCATCAGAAGCCACTGGATTAATCGCATTTATCAGCTCTTTCCAGGCAATACCATTGCCTGAACCAGATATTTCTTTCCTTTTGTTAACTTCTGTTAAAAGTACCTCGATCTACCCTTCTTTCTTTCTTTCTTTCTTTCTTTCTTTCTTTCTTTCTTTCTTTCTTTCTTTCTTTTCTTGCTTTTGACATTTTGGCAGATCCTGGGCATGTGTGGCAGCACATCCTTATATTTGGGTCGTTGATGGGTGTGGATTATGGTAATAAACTGACAACGTGCACGCAGCTGACAATTTATGATTGATTGCTATTTATGAACCTATGCATGATATTAAGAAAAATCAGGGTTTTACTTATGATTTGTGAATGTAGAGTAGGATTTTAGTAAAACTGCCTTTTACGCACAATTGTGTACGTTAATTTAGGATGTGTCATGAATGATTGGTACAGAGTAAGATCGCTATCAAAAATAACTTGTAATAATTTATGCTGACTTTTTTCTTGACATTTCCACTTTGATGTCGCCATTTATGTCAAGATTAAAGTAGAAATGTCGACTTTATTCTCGACGTTTCCACTTTAATCCTGTAGTTTATTTTGTCATTAAAGTAGAAAGTCATAAACTTCATCTTAAAATCAGTTTAATTTATCAATCCCCATAATAACTAATGTAGCACATTAAATGCTTCGTATTAAGTGTTCCCCGACCCAGTTAATCGCTATGTGCTTTTTAAATTGAGGCACAGAGAGGAGCTACAGGCAGCAATCACCACACACAATTCACTTCATGATATTAATGCTCTTTTAAACTTTAGAACACCGAGATATATACTTGATATCATTTTCATGATGAAAAGCAATAAAACATGTATTAAACATGTCGGGGTGCAATAGCTTAGCAGTAGCGCTGCTGTCTCTCAGTAAGGGGTCCCCAGGTGTAAGTTCAGTGTAGAGAACCTTTATGGCAAGTGTGACGAGGCTGCAAGAAGCTGGATGTATGAATGGGTATCTCACTGGTTTAACTAAAATATTGTGTAAATGGTGGGTTCGTTAGCTGGTTGTTGGAGACACAAACACAGAATTCTGTGTATGTTCTTCTGAGCGGGCATTCTTTATTGCAGGTGTGCTGTCTCTATCAAACGTACCAACCCCCAAGGAAACTGAAGTACACCGTGTTAACCCAGAAATACATGAGAACTCTAGGCAGGGAACACCTGGGACCTCTTAGTGCAAGGTAGCAGTGCTACCACCACACCACCATACCCCCACTATACATGCTTTAATGCATTTCATCATGAAAATGATATTAAGTATTTATTATAGTATTCTAAATGTTCAGAAGGCAATAACATCATGAAGTTAATGCATTATTTGTGATGATCGGTGCTTGTGGCTCTTCCCAGTCCAAGATGAAGTCAATTTAAGAAGTTTAAGAAGCACGTAGTGATTAACAACTGGGTAGTGGAAAAAGTAATACGAAGCATTTAATGTGCTACATTAGTTATAGCAGGGGTTGAGAAAATCTTGTAAATTAAACATTGATTTTAAGATGAAGTTTATGACTGTCACACATGTGCGCATGGGAGGCAGCTAAAGAGCTTGAGTAAGGGCAGTTCCAAATCATACCGGGATATGACAAAGTGCACTGACTCTTTTTCTCTCTTTCCTGCAGACCATTCACGGGAGATTCCACCTGGCCCTCTTGACTTCACTTCCAGGGCTGAGCCTATGGAAGAAGACCTTGCTGGCTCCGGCCCCTGTGATGTCACATCCGGGCTCGAGCCTATGGCTAAAGACCTTCATGAGCCCAGCCCATTTGATCTCATTTCCTGTCTTCCCCTCTAAAAGCCTTCACCTTTTCCCTATTCCCTCAGTTCTGTTTTGGACTCGGTTTTGTGCACAACAAGCGCTATCATTACTCACAATTTGCAGTCAGGAAACCAACTACACGGGTGGCTGCCCCAAACCTTGCTATGGCTCTTTGGGGCTTTTGTGACACGACATTCTAATTTAATGACAAAATAAATGACAAAAAAATAGGAAATGTCAAGAATGTTTTTCTTCACTGTGTCCCTATTTTTTTTCTTCTCCATGGCCCTAATATGCTTCTGTACAACATGCAAATAACAACAACAAGTGAGAGCATGAAATTAACAACTTAACTTCGGTGCGTTTTAAACTTTACATAATGTCTTAGCTGAGTGTCCAGATGTCTTACTTTGCTCATTAAACATCACAGTACATCTTACTCATTAGATATGACAGTGTGCCAAGTTTGTCATTGACCTAGACAAAAGTGAACTGCCATTTAACAAAGGCACCTGTCTTGTCGCAAAATTTGAAAATTAAGTTGGTCTTACTTTATTTCTTTTTTTTAAATAATGGGCCCATTTTTGTGAAGCACATTACTATTTTTTATGCTGCAAAATATTTTAACTGGCTCTTAACATTGAATGAATAACTATATGGACAAGTTGTGTAAATAAGAAACTGGTGGGAGCGAAAAACTTCAGCCACGGGAAACGGTCACGTTCTCCCCATATCACTGTGGGATTTACACCAGACTTTCTGAACACTCGCATGTGAAGCAAATAGAGGGTCCAATGGTGCATCCCCGTGATGGATTAGCATCATAGCCTGGGCTGATTCCACACGGACATTCACTAAATGCTGCTAGGAACAACTCCAGTCCCCGAGATCTCCCGTTAGATCACAAACACACAACACTGAGGCGGCAGTTGAAATGACGATCAAATCTTTAGCCCGTATATAAGGAGTAGGATCACTGTCAAAAATAACTTCATCTTTCCACCATTGTGGCGCATACATAGTAAAAAAAAATGATTTTCTCTTCTTTAATAGAGAATGCCTCATATGTACAATGAAGTATTTTTGACAGTTTGTTAACGCTTGAGAATTGTACTCGTAATTTTCTGAAGCAAGAGTAACTTACAAGCATATTTTTAGAAGCAAGCATAATTTCATGTGTGTAATGTAAATTTGACTTGTGGAGCTCTAAAGGCCGGTAGCTTGACTACCAGTGAATCGAGCGCTATCATTGCAGCAGGGATAATGTGTGGTAGTGTGGTAGATTGTTCTATGTATAAGAATTCCCATACCTCTAGTTTTCTTTGTAATGGTGGAATGGAAATATTTGGCCAGTCCAGTCTTTGTCCAGCTGAAACTGATCCTTGCTTAATAAGTGGGTCTCCGGTACAAATACTTTTTCAGCATTTAGACCTGTAAGGTGAGACAATACTTTTTTTCTCTTTAATTTGCGAATGAGACCTGTAACATTGCAGTTCACAAAGTTAACTGTTTGGTCATAAAGGCATTGCTTCTGAACTTTTATTGTCATTTTGTAGTCTTAATTTAAGATAAGATAGCTTTGACCTTAATTTCTAACTTTCCCAAGAGTTATTGTCATGAAGCCTATTGTTATGTTGGCACTTATAATTACAAGGATTAAAAGGATAGGTTAGAAATAGCTTGCTCTGTTTCAATTGCACCATCCTCCCCAGTCCCCCCGCCCCCACTTTTGCCTCCCCACATGAGGCTAGACCACAGTTCACAAAGTCCCAGTCCTCTGACATACCTAGAAATACAGCATGTCCAAAAAAAAGCCTCAGCAGCAGCCTACAAGGATTAAAATTGAGATATCTATCGACAATACAGTCCAAATACTATTAGCATAAAATATAATCTTAAACAGTCTTGAGAGAATAAACACAGGAAATTATGTTAAAAAGTAGCCATAGATAAGCATAGCAAGCCCTAATACAATAAACCAAGGGTAAGCAGCCACCCCCCCCCCAAAAAATGCACATACATATTTGCATATAATTGTAATTAAAACAAACAAAAAGTGGCAGAAAAGGAAAATGGATATATAATTATGGTACCAGTATCATTTCAAGCAGATCAAACAGCTGGGAAGATCTTCTTTGCCATGCCAGGACCAGATGCGACTCATAATCGTATTTTTAAAAAGTGCTGGGATCAGTTTTCTTACCTCTTTTTCTGCTTTCTCCATACAAGTAAAAATGAACAGCTTGCCTTGAATGTTCACTTTCAGCTTTGGCAGGATCAGGCTGTACCTGATCTCGGCTTTCCATAAACACTGTTTAATGTTGTAAAATGAGGCACATTTAGCAGCTGTTGAGGGTGAAAAATCAGGGAAAATATGAATGTGGCTATTTTCAAATATAATCTCTTGTTTCTGTCTGAGAAGTAACATTATATGTAATTTAAAATGTAATTTTTCAAAACACACGATCAGAGTCCTAGGTTTTGAGGTATTCAATCCACGTTTGCAGCAAGCTGCTGCTATCTCGGTGTATGATTTGAAGTCCTCTCCAGTTATTTTAGAGAATAGTTCAGTGATGAATTTCACTGAGTTTGGACTTTCACTATTCTCAGGGTGATCCTTGATTCTAATATTATTCCTTCTGCATCCATCTTCCAGTACAGCTAGTCTGTCTCTGAGTACTTTGCATTTGTAATTTGCAGCCGTTGCTTTTCTGTCAGCAGTAGGTACCAGTTGTTCAACTATTTCAAAATGAGTCTTGAATGTTTGCTTAACATCTTCCAACCGAGCGCCAAGTGTTCTAAATTTATTCCCAAACTTATGCACATTTTCCTGTATTTTTTCCTCAATTTTCTTGTATACCTTTAAAGGTTGCCTCAAAGCATTACTTAAACATTTTTTCGGGTCTTTAATATCTTGAAGCAGCTTCTTGTTTGTCTTGTGTATGTCCTTAATTTCTATCCTTATTTCATTAATGTCCTTCTTTATATTATTCTTGAGCCCTTTTATGTCCCCCCAAGAGTGGTGATCATTACCTTCGACTCGGACATATCGTTTAGGTCTTCACTGTGGTCCGCGGGTGAAGTGGCAAGCCCAGTTGGAGTCGATGTTGCCGGCTCACGAGGAGTAGTTGCGGAAGGTAAGGCCATTTTCAGTTTCAAAGAATTTTCTGGAATCGACAAGTTCTCCTGGCCCGACTTGCTTGCACATTCGCTCCCACTTTTGCTCTCGAATGAAGATGATACAGCAGTGTGAAGCCGTGGGAAATCTATCCTTTTGCCTGTCTGTTCCATGTTACAGTAGTCTCTGGCAGGATGTACCTTCAGCTTGAACTTGATGCCTGACTTGGATGAAGATTTAGCTGTCTTTTCCATTTCTTTCTGAACCCTTTTTCTGCCACTCATGTTTATATATGCTTGAATATACTATAATTAAACGTTTTTTTTTTCAATTTGAAATGTAACACAGTAGTCTTTGTGCAGTTTTAATTCATCGTTAATGAAGTGTTTTGATGGCTGAGTATTAAGACAACAGTGAATTAACAGAATTACTTTAGTAGCCTTGTTAGCCACATTTAAACTAAAGAAGAGACATTCTTTAATAACATTGATGATGATTTTGTTTTATTTTATGATCTTCCATTATCCTGAGGTGGTTTGTCGTGTGGCAGGTGTAGCAATACACTGTATCAGTGCGCTGCATCTCTCTCTTCCATTACCAAGAACAATATATTCAGTGTTATATATTGGGTTTTCTTTATGCAGGAACCCTTGCACTTATGGTTGCCACTTTATGCATGTTTGATAAACAGGGTTTCTGCTTGGCTTTGGGGTTGTAAAGCAACAGTGCCAACCTTGCTGTGTTGCATTATGTAAATTCTGTTTAGTCTAGTTTGTTTTGTATGCAGTGTCAGCAACACATTGTCATAAATTGGAAATACCACGAGTTTCATTGAAATTATAACCACACTCCGGCCCTCAATAAATTTTGTTTTTCTTCCAACACTGAAATCATTATTCCCTGTTTGGAATGAAACAGAACTGAATACTCTCAAATGTCCTAAATAACAGCTGTGAAGTTCGGGAACAGGGATATCAGTCCTCAAGCTGGATAGCAAGCTGCTTGTCATCGTTACTGGCAGAACATTGTAAGCATACTGTAGAGTGTGCTTATATAGGCATAGAAAGTGGAGTGTAGTGCTGAGAATTGGAACTCTCACTTGTGCAGAAAATTCACCTTAAGCATTCATTGCAAATTTATCTGAATTGTATTTGTTCAAGGTTCACTTCATATATATCAAGGGTGATTTTATATAATCAATTTTTTTTAATATACATTAGATCTGTCTGTATGTATTTAAAATTCACTCAATATGAATTACTTTTCACTATATATTCAAAATTCACTACAGTATATTTCAAGTTTGAATGTATATATTTGAAAATGATTTAAAACAGTTTACCCCTATACATTGATACTGACTTCTTTTCTTTCTCAATTTTTATAACTGAGACCATGGACTCATTTACAGTTTGAGCTCTGCATATGGTAACAAAAGAAAGAAAATGACAATAAATAATAAAACATTTACAATCACATACCTGATCATTCAATATACATTTAAATTATGAAGGTATGGCAAATTGTTGGAGCTTAGTTCATTATTTAAACTGATCCAAATTACAGCTGCATTTAAAATTTAATTCTGTACCTATAGGTAGAGTGAACTGTGTGGAGTAAAACCCAGTGACCTTGTAGAATAACATAAAACAGGTGATTGGAGAACTGTCTTATAGCAAGGGATTAATGGAGAATTGGCTTTAGAAATAAATATCAAATGATGAGATATTCCTCTCTGAGATGAAGAAAGCCAGTCTCTCTTTAAATATAGAACTCAATGGTATGCTATAAACACTAAATATTATAAAATAAAGTTCACTGTTATAAACAAAATCTAGAGACTTCAGTAATGTTTCAGAACTTGAGAAACACCCATTTTTCGTGTCATACTGTACTGTATTCAGGTAGTCAGAAAATTATTTACAGGCCATCTCCTTAAGTCAAATGCCAGACATTCTTTTTTTTATAAAGGTTTATAGTCAATTGTATTGAAAATTTTCAGAGATCTATACAAAGAACACAGCAGTAGTCTTTATTAGTTATAGATTCCAAAACATCATTTATGATTAACATTGATGCTGTTGAGGTAATACGATCCGGTCTAAATACTGGCATACCCATTTAATATATTAATTGTATATAGAAAATAAAGAAGCTGGGTATTTATCAGTTGTTCTAAACATTTAGTTAATAAGAAAGTTCTTACATTGGCCAATAACTAATCAATTTATTCCAAAATTCAATATACTGTATTTACTTGATTGGCACCCCATGAGTGATACAGAATATTCAACTTCTGTTTCTGTTTCATGCTGTTCTGCAAGTGTGTTTCTGTTTCTGGATTTTTCTCTCTGATTAGGAACACAAGCAGTAATTCTGAAGAAGATAAAGTAGGGATAGACCATCTGACACTGAAGTATTGAAATTCATACCCCTTTTATGAAGCACACTGTGTCAACACAGTGTACCAAAGCTTGTAACAAAGGCCCATTAGATGACTGATGATATCCTAAACTTGGAAGGTCATTGAAACACTGGGAATGGGCTTAATTCTATGAAGCATTGTGCTAGCTCACCTGCTGTTAATAGTAATGTGAAACCACAGGTCATCGTTTGTACAGAGAAATTACTGAATTAAATATCGAGTTCAGAATTGTGATTCTCTAAATCAGGTTATCATCCTATTTGCCCCTCAGTAATATTATTCACCAAACACCAACTGAAAGATTTTTATCTCTGCATCAAATTAAAAATACTTTCAAATGAAACAGTCACAAAATTAAAAATCAATGGTATTCATGCATTTATTGCAGTTGCTATTATTTGGCAGCAAATTATATCTTCAGGACAACACATTTACAGTAAACACTATTCTGTTATAGAAAAAGGTATCACATACTAGTATAGAAATTTACTAAAATATTTTAATGACTGCACATTTATCATAATGTAATCAACGAGGAGGAGCTTGCTCCACTTGCTGTCTCCAGCAAAATAGCTGATTTCTTTAAATTATCAGATCAGATCAATAATTTCACCTTCAGTTCTTTATTAGCGATGTACAATCACATTCATGCACGGGGATTCACCCGCCCATGCTAGTAGTACAGTACATCTGCGACGTAAAATGAATCAATTGCGCAATAACGCGAGGCATTTAATTCGAATGGCTGGGATAAATTTCCAAGGATTTCAGGTGTTTCGAATGCACTCGATTTAAGCCGATTCCCTTTGCTCGACATAAATCTTTACAGATGAATGATCAACAACTGCGCACGACATAACTGCGGTTAATACTCAAGACAATTGTGCAGTCTGCCCCTTTACAAGTAAATAAATACATATATTTATACAATCACCAATAACATGTACATTAATTGAAAATATTACTCTTATGATTGTGCCTGATGTAAACTACAAAGACGTTTCAAGAAAAGTCAAGTCTCATGTGAATTCCAATTTATGTAAATGTGCAAAAGTGATATATATATACCGGTACATAATTTTTCTAATCTGACATAACTCGTTTGCGCGTTAATTTGATAAAACATGAAAACAGTAGTTCGGTCGCCCAAGTAGAGCCTGCTTTCTTCAGGGTATTTCGTGCAGAGTAGATTAGGGTAACTGTCAATTTCAAATAGACCCATGAACTGACACCCAGTTCAGGGATGTTTCATGTCTAGCAGCGACTAATTAAGGAGAATAAAATATCGTCTTCTTTCTCCTGAATTGAATTCACTGGGTTTAAAATGAATGACAAATTTAGACATCATAAGAAATTTAACTCCCTCTGCATATTTTTCAATGGTTTGATCCAATTTTGCGATCTGCTCCATCCAACAGAGGCTCCGCGCCATTATTTCAGTCAGTTAGCATTTGTCTTGAGGATTGTGGTGTCTACGTTAAATGTGCAAATGCAGTTTACACAAGTATTACACGATATCCCATGCAAGTTAGTACATTTTTAGAAAATGATGTTGTAAAAATACATATTTATTTAATGACACGTTTCAAATTGTGTAAAGGTTTCCATCTAGAAACTTATTTAATTTGAAAGTATCATCCTAATTTAAGATGAATTGAAAAACTTCATGTGGCATGACTTTTCACACCTTGTATAAATGTTTTAATTGTGAAGTCCCGACAGTGAATGACATGCACAGAATTTGGGAGTGACACAATGACTAGTGCTATTACCTCAAACTTTCAGAAGGCAGAATATGGATGCCAACCCATTTTGGATTTTGATCAATATTCTCATGTCCATGTGGATTTTTCTTCAAGTACTTGCACATCCCAAAGACGATAAAGTTAAAGCATTGGCTTGGCAGGGCTTGGATGTGATGGGAGTAATGCACCATGCAAACCTTAATACTTAACTCAGCAACTTTACATTTGGATCAATGAATTTTGGAATATGAATGGATGAAAGGAATCATTTTTATTCCATAAGAGTAATGTGAACTATTTTATCAGAACCAATACGATCATCACAAACAACAATGATGGCTCTGCTTAAGGCATCAGCTTTGATTGTCCTGTGGTTGCTGGGCATTGGTAGGTAATGTTATAAACTTCAGCTTTTCTCTAAACCTGACTTTTGACTGACATTCTTTTGATGAATTATCTGGAAAAAGAATATGGGTCAGGAGCATATGAATGTGCAAAAATAGTAAATTTTAAAGCATGTTACAGAGGAATGTTGTTTTTTGATATATATTATTTTTGTAGTGAGCAGTAATAATGAAAACATCACTGTAATTCATACTTAAAATGGCTGAGTAGATGTATCTTTCTTATATTTACATACAGGATTAGATTTTACATGTTGGAGTGAAGAAAAATAATGCAATCACCATATTATGAAAACAAGTTTAACACTGTAGTAACTAAGTCATAATTACAGTTGCAGCTATGAGTCATATTAGGTTGCTTGTCATCTAGTATTATGGGTCAGCTGCAAAATACATCTGAAAGTTCTAACTTTGATAGATGTTTTTTTAAGCAAAAAGCGGCAGCTGAGTTCTTTAGAGGCCAAGAAGCTGGTGCCTGACCAGCATGTGCTTTTAGTCACAAAAGTGCAAAACTATTTCATGAGTCAAGGGGATCAGTCTCAAAAAATCGCAGCATATGCCAAACATTAATAAACTGCTTTGGTCACAAGTCAAAACTTGCCAGCAGGGATAATTGCAGAATACCACAAAGAGTAGCATCAGGAATTCCCATAGATTTGAATCAGCACCTATGTAACCCAGTTTCAAACAAAAAAAAAAAGAAGCCTGCACGTTGTGAGCTTCACAAAGCTAGACTTTATAGCAGTAATAACTGTATAGTCTGATGAGTCATCTTTTACTCTGTTTCAAACATCCAGATTGGAGTACATTTAAAGAAGCCCAAAAGGATGCCTTCAACCTACAAAGTCTCTTCACAAATTTTAAACATGGTAGGGAATCTGTAATGTTACGGGCAGCAATTACATGCTCCCTGTAAGTAATTGCTGTTCACTTTACACACTGTACTGTTGCACTCTGGCATTGATTCCAGTTAACCTACGAAGATTCTGTGTTGTAACTGTGTTGTGACAATGTACCGCATCATACAAACTGCCACAAAGGAGTAAGGCAGCAACACTGTGCTCCTTCATCTGGTAACATTTATTAAAAGGCTAAAATGTATGAAATTAAAAACAAAACTTAAGTTTCCATGTTCTGTCTATACAATTTCTACTCTTACAGTGATATTCAATGAACACTGGTGCTTCATACTAATTTACAATTCATTGCGTCCCAGGTCCAACCTGAGTGGAATTTGCATGTTTTCCCTGTGTATGCATGGGGTTTCTCTGGGTGCTCCAGCTTCTGCCCACAGTCCAGTGACATGCAGGTTAGGTGAAGTGGTGATCCAAAATTGGCTAGGTGCAGTACCAGCAAGGAAACAATGACACATAATGCGACAGTCTAGATTATTGTCATCTTGCTTCATAAAAGTGCCTTGAATAACATGCAGTTCCCCAACAGCTAACCATGGTGACACATCAAATATTTTACTATTTTGTTTCAAAATGATTGATTGATCAGAGTGATTAAAAAGCTTAACTAGAATCCATCTGTCACCCCAAATTGGGGGTGATGACTAAGCCCATAAAGATTTTCAATGGTCTAACATTGGATGCAATGCACTCTATTGTTAAAGTGCTGCCTCTGGAACAAAGGACTTGTGCAAAGTCTCCCCAACACCAACATGTTTTAGTACTAAGGCTCAAACCTTATTTGACATCTTTTTATCTCTCCATCACTTAATACAGGTCATCATATTAAGGAAACTGTTACATTTAGGGTATAAGTGGGCACCATGTTTTGAGGCAAAGTACAGTTTTACAGAAAGGATTGTATTGTAGGTATTATCATTGCTACCATCATCTGTCTTGGCAATTTATTCCACTTATTTTGGCATTAAGCTGTGTGGCATATTTTTTATTGATGAGCTTGGTTGCAACATGGTCCATTTAGAAATATTATTTCCTTTTGCCATCTGTTTTGATCATTATCTGGAGGATTAAACTTTGACATTTAGTTTCAAGTGTAAAACTATGGAAGCTATCAATCAATCAATCAACATTTATTTATATAGCACATATTCATACAAAAAATGTAGCTCAAAGTGCTTTACAAAATGAATAGAAAAATAGAAGACACAATAAAAGATAAACATAAGTCAACATTAATTAACATAGAATAAGAGTAAGGTCTGATGGCCAGGGTGGACAGAAAAAACAAAAAAAAAACTCCAAAGGCCGGAGAAAAAAATAAAACACAATAAAAAATTGCTACAGTAGCAAACTAGCTAAGCAAGAACTGTGCAAGATACAAATAAAGCTGAATGCCAGTAATGAAGATATTTGATTTCATAGGTTACTCAGAACACAAAACATTCCACAGGGACACATATTGGATCAATAACTGGTACACATGGATGATGCCAATAACCAGCTGGCATTACATATGCCTAAGTTTGATATGCGTTCAAACAACCGCTAGATTTTTTCAACCATGGCATGAAGAGGGTGCATTATTTTTGCTCCTAGTCTGTGCTAACAATGATAAGTAGTGCTGATTTCAATTTTACTTTTGGTTTTACATCTTTCTATGAAGGAACAGAAATGTTTTTTTACTTCTGTGTGTTAACACTAGAGTTGCAACTAAAGATTATTTTGCTAATTAATTAATTAGTCAATTGAAACTTATATTAATTGATCAATCACTTAAAAATTCAATGTTTGTGGGAATGTACAAATATTTTATTTTAAAAAAATATTACTTGTCCAATTTCCTAATACAAGTATGCTCAACAATTACATTTGCCAAAAAAAGTGCATAGCTTAAGTCTAGCTCTCTCTTAAGGCTCTTGTTGACAAAAGTTTGAAACCATTGGTAAGCCTATACAGTTGGCAGCAAAGCGGTTTCTATTATCAAAAGACATCTTCTGCAGATGAAGTTTAGCATATTATTAATGACTCAGACTCTGCGTTGTCAGATGATTTTGGGAAGCCGGAAAAAAAAAAACTGAATAATGAGACACAGAGAGTGCTGTTGGATTTTCTGCTTGTGTGAGTGATATCACCATTACTCCAATGTGTTATTTTTTCAGGTGCTCCTACATCGAGGTTGTTCATAATATGTAACAAGGCAACTAATCAATAAAATTTTTAATATTACCAATTTCAATTAATTAGATTGATTATATTGAACTACATTGATTAGATGTTACAGCCCCCGAATTCTATCAACGAGATTGATTAATTGCTGCATCCCTCATTTATGCCATCTGTAGACATGGTATAGATTTGAATGTAAACTTGAACTTGAAAATAACTTTGCCTTACAACATAAAAAAGTGCATTAGAATTTAATCTGCCTACTATAAGCTAAAATACTTTTGTGAGTATACACAAAGAGTATACACATAGAGCTAAATCAATGTTTATCACTGAAACATAGCAAAAGCTATAACTATTGTGGACGTGACCAGGACACAGACAGGCGGACATGTTGTTCATCACCACCACACGTTTATTTTACACTAATATTTACAAATGAGTCCAGTGTACACACACAAACCCAACACAGTCCTGGCCACACAATGCCTTCTTTTTGTGCCGCCTCCACTCTCCTCTCTTGCTTTGTCCTGCTTCCACCCGACTCCAGCCTCGAATGAAGGGAGACGGCCCCTTTAATCTCATCCTGAATGAGCTCCAGGTGTTTCCCAGCATTCCTCCCTGGACACGCCCCAGTGTGGCGGAAATGCCGGCTGTTTTCCCGGAAGCTCTCCGGGTGTCCCTTCTCTTCTTCCCCAGCACTTCCTGGTGTGGCGGAAGTGCTGAGGTCCAGGGTCCCCAAGGCATTGGGGCGCCCCCTGGCGGTGACCACGGGTCCCTACAGGGTTGAGCTTCCAAGCCCTCTACCAGTGGCCCCCAAACCAACCAGGATGGCGGCCCCCACGTGATCCATGGCGGGCATAGACCCTCTTCCGGTCCCTCAAGGCAACCCGGCCGGGTCGTTGCTCCTGGCATCCCTGACACTATGTACAACCATTTAGAACTTAAATTACAATTATATTTATTACAGTTCAGCTCAAAGGCTGCATTTTCAAAATAATTGCTGACTGTTTAAATTAGACAGTGGTTGACCAGTGAGCTTAGTACTAACCATGCTTTATACTTCAGATAATGCAGTATACTGTAATATTAATAAACTAGGGGGCTTTGCCCCCTGCTCGCTTCACTCACACACCTCCAGGTTTGGTTTACCGGATTTAAAATTTTAAGAGATTGTTATTTTCATGGGAATTGTTACATATGCATTATTTTCACTTTTGCTTTAAAACTTTTGTTAAAACAATACTTCTCCTTTATTTCTGGCCTCGTGCGTGGTTAAATCTCTTTCTCGCAGGACGTATAACGCTGCTCGTGTTTGAAGGGGTTCAGCTGATCGCACACTAAGGAGATGGTACCAGATCAGCTGCTGTTTTTCTGTAGCTGCTGTTGAGCTGTGTGTTTTGTTTCTCGTGCTGCGCGTCAATTTAAAAGCCTGTACAGTAGCTGTCCTTTTGTCATTTTGCGTCTCTGTCACTCGCGATGTGAAGTGGAGTGGGGATTGGTGCTGCTGAATGCATGCTAAGGAGTAGCAGTTGGATCATCTGCTGGTTTGTTGCTTCTGCAGCTGGTGAACTGCGTTTTCTGCTTGTCTTGCTGCACGTCGATCATTTCAAAGCCTGTACAGCAGCTGTCCTTTTGCCACTTCGCGTCTCAGCTGCTTGCGTTGTGAAGGGGGCTGCTGGATAGCTGCGTGTTCTGCTTGTCACTTGTTTTAAGAGCTGGGAGCACATGAAGTGTGTCTGCCAAAGGCATTCCAACAACTGGTAGGTTGGATGTCCGTGAACTTGTTTTAAATGTTATCTCACTGCCTTGTCTTGCTTGACATTAAAGTGTCTCTTACAGGACGTCAAATTGTCTTCCGAGAAGATCATGTCTCGTCTCCCTAGTCTCCCTCCCAAGATTTTTTTTTTATAATAGAAAGATGTGTACTAAAACAGAGGTTTAATATAAATTTACATTGTAATACTACTGAAAATACTAAGTAACCAAGGTAAAATCAGACATAAAATCATCCCTAGCCCTTTTTTAAACACTGAAATGTTAAAAATAAATACTTGAAATAGTGATGAACACAAGTATAACTCTGCTGGACATAAATACAACTCAGCAATAAGTACAATATTGCTATAAAATATCCAGGGGCCTCATGTATAAAGGTGCATACACACAAAATTGTTGCGTACTCCCGTTTCCATGCTCAAATCGCAATATATAAAACCTAAACTTGGTGTAAAGCCACGCACATTTTCACACCTGCTAAATGCTTGGCATATGAAAGTTCTCAGCTCGGTTTTGCAAACGGGCAGCACCCAGCATCAAAGCAGTGCTTTTGTTCCAGTGTGGTTGCCCTTTCTCTTTTAGATCCATATCCCTGATGCAGCTTTATCATATACACTGAAATTAATCACATATTTTTTATTAGTTTATGGCATCTGATTGTTATTAACATGTAACAATATAATGGCCCACGGAATGGCCAAACTATTCTAAATACCATAGCTGCTTTAGCGTTGTTACTCTCACTGCACCTGCTTCTTCTTCTTTCAGCTGCTTCCTTCAGGAGTTGCCGCAGTGGATCATCTTTTTCCATATTACTCTCACTGCACCACTCAGAGTATTTATATCACTGTATCTGAGTTTGGAATCACAGCTGTACAGCAGCAGATCATAAAGAGAATTATCGGTAAACAGCATCAAGCACATGCTGCCTCAGCCATGCTGCCTATTTGAACTTCTCTCATACAGCAAATGCTTCAGAGCCTTTTCTGTACGGACCTCGTGGTTCAGAAACAGTTTCATCCCAAGACCTATAAACGCAATCAATCAGTCCATCAAGTGCTCCTTGTAGAACTGTTTGTACTTATAAGTACAATTACCTCACTGTAAACTTGCGATACAGCTATAATATTGCACAACCTGTACCACGTTGTAAAGTGCGTATTTACATATGATGACAATATCATTTTTAAGATGAAATGTAGCAAAACATGTTTATTACATTTTACAGATAAAATGTTAACATTATTTAAATAATCTATATTTTTAATAATTAAACATGTGAGGACACATTGTCACAGTGCTAGCAAGGACCTGGCATCCTGTTCAGGGATTGTTCCTGCCTCGCTCTGTATTTTTGCTGGGGCTGGCATGACACTGGAAGGATAGATGGACAGAATAATTAAACATGTACTATGACGATATTTCAGTGTTCCTTAAAAGTTTTGAAGAATCAGCATTCTAAGCTTACAGATGGTTTAACATCTATTACAGAGCTGATTGTGTGGCGATTGGGTACTTGGAGAAAGAAAAGGAAGGACAAGAAATTAGGTTAGTACATTTGAAAGAGACAGTACTGCTGCAATAAATTATTTCATCTAAGGTTGCGCACGGCGCAGCAAGCATCTTGCGTGAGGCAGGAACAATCTCTGGATGGGATGCCAGTTCGTCACTATCACTGCACCACCGTGTTCTCATGCTTAATAACATGCTTTAATTGATATGATATGAATACTGAAATGATATCAAGCATACATTTAAGTATTTAAATTATTCAGAGATTACACAGAGATTCTGTGTCCTGTTGGTGGAAGAAAAAGCCCAGTTAAGAAGCACGTAGTGATTCACACACAGACAACATAGAAGAACACATACAAAACAAAGCATTTAATGTGCATACTTTAGTTACAATGGGATTTGAGAAACTAGTAAATTTAAAGATTTTAAGATGAAGTTTATGATGTTCTACTGCACTTTAATGACAAAATAAACTACGTGATTAAAGTGGAAATTTCGAGATTAAAGTTGACATTTTGAGCTTTTTTTCCCCACTGTGTCTCTATTTTTTTTTCTTTTCTTTGTACCCTAATAAGCTTTCATATGAAACTCAGACGGTGGGCTATTATTTGCCTTTTAACTGTGACTTTGATATCTGACCACTTCTTTTTTTATTTCGGGCACTGTGCGACTTTGTGAACTTGTGCTTTCAAGTTTCTCCGACACTCTGTGTCACTTGATTAACTTCCTTTTGTTGTTTATACTACTGTTTAAACCAACCAATAGTATGTTTTTCTTTGCCTCCACTTGGTATTCTCTGAAATTCTTCTATTTTCCCCCATGCTTCTGTCATTGCCTTTTCACAAAACGCTGAGCTTAAGGGCTTTTTATATTGATGTGCATATTCAACAAGGCATAATTCTGGGAGGAGTTTGGGTGGGGTGGTAGGCGCATGCACATTCGTTACTTTTCACGCTCACCGGGATTTATGGAGCAGAAGAACGTGGAAGTTGGTGAATGCACAGATTTATGCATCTGGATTTTTTTGTGCGTACAAACATTTCCGCTTTTGTCTGTATGCCATGTTTTAGTGTGAATTCTACGCACAGCGTTATGCATGAGGACCCAGGTGATGTGACTAAGTATAATATAAATGTTTGCAATTTAATAAGAATTGACAGGCAGGTTTGGAAAGGTTGAGAAATTCCCACATGCCCAAGAGATAATGTTTTAAATAAAAGACTCACAACCAATTTTCAAATAAATTTAAACTAAACAGGCATAAATTATTACTGGTGAGAAAGACAACACTATAGGAAAGAATAATAGTAGTAGGATAATTTTAAATAATATTTTATTAGATTCAGGACAGTTTAATTCATTTACTTAGGCTAAGTAAATGTGGCATAATTGGTATAATTTTCCAGCCACCTCGAGGTGAATTGATTTTGCCCCTCACTTAAATTAGATAATATATCTATAAAATTAATATGGAGTCAGTAAATAATGTTGGCCAAAAGCCAAATCTGATTAGTCATCAGAAATGCATCAAGCTCAAAAGTCTAATTCACAATTCCAAAGCCAGATTCTTTAATAGCATTATTTGGAGTAACAGCAGATTGAATTGCTTTATGTAAAAAGAAAACAAATAGATATCCTACACCACTTTGCTTGTGTGTCATTTTATTTTACTCAACTGGACAAATTCTAACTTACCCTACATAATTCAATAGTAAAGGGATGTCTCATATTATCTAAAATTGGAAATGCTCAAATTTTCTCTGTGAAGAATGACCCAGAACTTCAATGTAATCGGTGTACCAGGAAATCATGCATTGACAGAAGTTCCCTGTTGCTTGTATTGCAAACTGTGATTAAATGCGTGATTTTTTAATGCGTTATGGAGCACATGCATCGAAGCTTCTCAGCTGTGCTTGTGCTAAGAAAAGGAAAGATTTTAAAAATAACGTAACACGATTGTCAATGTAACCTTTTGTAAGTAGTGCCTGGAGGATTCAGTATGGAGAAACTGTAGAGACAGCGTGTGTATTAACTTGTGGATTTTTTTGTAAGTATTTGGTGGCAGCGTCACAAAGTCGCTTCTGTAATACTGCGTGCGTTAGCTGCGGAGCTCAGCTCAGAGTGAAATGAGGTGAATGGGAGGGGAAATGATGATATGACTCCCCCACCCGCCTTAACTGTCAATCCCCCACAAACACAGTCTCTTGGAATTTGCATAAGCACAGCCCTTCACGTGCAATTTTAACTTAGTTACAAAGTGATCAAAACTCTCGTTTATATCCTGTGTCCTCTCATTAAACTTGTATCCCGCATTACCCGTGGGCATGACAAACGCCAGCGGCAGCCTGTCTATAAACTTAATTTAAACTTTAGGTGTACACCGTGCTTTGTTTCGAAGTAGCAGCACTCATGAATATGGTAGTATATGTCACTGGCTCGCTTCTTATTGTTTCGCTGCTTTCTCAATTATATAATGCATGTTTTCTTCAGCGCTTTTTGGAGCTCTTCCTGGTTTTCTATGCTCTGCGTTGACAGTCAGTTCACGTGATTATGTGGGAGGCGTGATGATGTCACACGAAACTCCGCCCCCACGGCTTTAAAGCTCAACTCCATTAAAGTAAATGGAGAAAAATAGCTTCCAGTTATGACCATTACGCGTAGAATGTCGAAATGAAACCTTCCCAACTTTTGTAAGTAAGATGTAAGGAATGAGCCTGCCAAATTTCAGCCTTCTACCTACACGGGAACATGGAGAATTAGTGATGAGTCAGTGAGTGAGTGAGTGAGTCAGTCAGTGAGGGCTTTGCCTTTTATTAGTATAGATATATATATATATACATATATTATATATACATACACACATATATATATATCAGCACTTCCCGATTCATTTTACACTCGCACCCACTGTGACGGACGATCCCGATTTCGCACCCACTTGGTTTGATAAGAAGTATGAAAAAATATGAAGTTAATGCATACTGTGATCCTCCTTCCATTTTCTAATTTTTTCGTGACTAGCCATGATTAAATGAACGGTAAAAAAGTAAGAGCGAAGCGACGGTGACTTATTGAGGCAGACAGGCAAGAGCACAATAGCACGCGGGCTCGATGTAGTGCATGTCAAGTCGATCTAAAATGTGTGATCAGATTCGAAAAAATATATCTTTTCAAGTTCTATTTGGATATAAGTAGGTTCTATTTAGTCGACAGAAATATCTTTGGTAGGAATGTAAGTTGAATTTAGTCTTTAAATTTCTATGGTGAAGAAAAATGTATGCAATGATGACTAAATTTAACTTACATTCCTACCAAACATATTTCTGTTGACTAAATAAAAATTACTTATATTTAAAATTTAAATAGAACTTGAACAGATACGATAGTTCATAATACCCATGCAGCATTAAGTGCACGTAAGAGCGGGAGTCATCCATTTTAACAAGCAGTGTATTGCACTGATACGAAATAGCCTGCCCATTTAACTATTTAGGAATGGATAGATAAATTAAGATTTTGTACAAATAATGTTTTTCATTTTTCTTCCTCGATGGATTCTGGCACCCCCAGCAACAGCTGCTCGCACCCCAAAGGGTATATATATATATATATATATATATATATATATATATATATATATATATATATATATATATATATATATATATATTTATATATATATATGTGTGTGTATATGTATGTATATATATATATATATATAAATATATATGTATATATTGTGAACGGCACCCGGGCACAGACAGGCGGACATCTTGTTTTGAAACACCACACGTTTATTATACAAATTATTTACAGTACTTAGGTCACCAAGACCCCCAAATAATGGTCACAAAGACCCAGTCACGTGCACAAACCCCAAATAGTCCTCAAAATCCTGGCCACAATGCCTTTCTTCGGGCCGCCTCCACACTCCTCTTGCTTCGTCCTACTTCCACCCGACTCCAGCTCTGAATGAATGGAGACGGCCCCTTTTATAGACGACCCGGATGAGCACCTGGTGTTCCCGGCATTCCTTCTCTGACCACGCCCCAGCGTGGCGGAAGTGTCGGCTGTCCTCCCGGCTGCTCTCCGGGCATCCTCCAAAGTCTTCCCCCCAGCACTTCCTGGTGTGGCAGGAGCGCTGGGGAAACAAGTCCCCAAGGCATTGGGGCGCCTCCTGGCGGTGACCACGGGCTCCTACAGGGAAGGGCTTCCATGCCCTTGACCCGTGGCCCCCAAAGCAACCCGGAAGGCAAACCCCACGTGATCCAGGCAGGGCTCTGACCCTCTTCCGGTCCCTCCTGGCGTCCGGCTGGGTCATGGCCCCTGGCATCCCTGACAGTGCCCACAGCCAGCGAAGACCACTCGTGGGAAGAGCGACCCGTCCCGCGAGGGCAGCAGAGCCCCGAAACGGGCCCCACTCGAGGATAGCCGGGGTCCGGCCCCGCACTCCTAGCAGGGACAGGGACAATCCGAGCACCAGCCCTTGGTGCATCCCTGTGCCTCGCACAGGTTGTGCTCCCCCCTTTTACCTTACTCTTACCCTCTTGTGCTCTTACCCTTTTACCGACACCCCGGGGCCTCCTCGATCGGCACCCCCTCCGAGACCTCCGCGCCCCTTTGGTCCGAGCCACTCGTTCCCCCGTAGGCTCCTCCAGCTGTGAGCGCAGCTGCGCACCGGCAGAGAGAACATTCCGCTGACGGCCCGACATCAGAGGGCTGTTCCGCCACGAAGGGGTTCCTTCAGCCCGCCCGGGGTCCGTCCCTACAAAAGAGAACACAGGGGCAGAACCGCTGCCAAAGCACCCAGCTCGTGCCATGCACGGGCAGCGTTCCCCCCTCCAATCACCCCGGCACTTGCCTGATCGGCACCCTCTCCGCGGCTTCCGTGTCCCTCTCGATGATGGAGTCGTCGGCACCGCCTGCTCTCTCTCTGCCTGCCTCAGGGATTCCCTCTGCTCCCCCAGAGGGCAGCCAGCCATACGCGTGCACCCAGCAACGCGTCTCACCATATTGGAGGAAGCGGCACCCAGCCGCTTAATCCTCCCTTCACTCTTGGACGCCTTGACGGTGTGCGACTCCGTATTAACCAACACGAGCCCCTGTCCCGTCTGCGTCCCCTTCATATCGGAGGAATCGGCACCCAGCCCTTTATTCCTCCGTTCACTCTGGGACGCCATGACGGTTTGAGACTCCTTATGGAATAAAAGGCCTCTGTCCGTCTGCGTCCCTATAGTGCGGCGCAAGACCGCAGCCGACTCGGGGCGGAGGGCGCTAGGACCCGGGGCACTTAGCAGCCCGTGTCCATTCAGCGTCCTCTCGGACTCCCCTCGCCCAGCGATACAGCCCGCGGCGCCGCCTCCTGTCGGAGGGCTGCTTACTCGGAACTGATCGTTGTCATCACAGCCTTTTTCAGCAGACCCTCCCGTATGCTGTACGGAGTCGGCTGTACTCACCGTCTCCGCTGTAACTCTCCGGCTGGAGATTCCAGCGTCGCGCCGTCCCGTTGGTGATCGAAACAGTCTCAGCGCCGCGAACGCCTTCCTCTCCAGTTCCAGCACCTCAGCCCGGAGGTTACAAAGCACCTGCAACACACGCTGCCGGTGGGCTGAAGGGACACCCCAGCTCCGCCAAAGCAGCCGGCAAAGACGGGAAGTGAAGCGGCCCGGAGCCTACCTTTCTGTCAGCCTCCAGCGCCGCCACTTCCTGTGGGCCTTCTCCTCCGCCCAATCGGGTCTCCCCCCTGCCCGTGATGGACATTCCTTGGTCCCGCCTCTCTGCAGTCATCGGCGGGCCCGCAAGACACACCGTCCAATCGCGTGCCTATCAGGGGGAGGGACTTCTGGTCCGCGGCCATCTTGCCTCCCCTTCTGCGGTGGCGACGTGCCTGCCGGCAGCCCTGCTGTTGCCAGCGCCTTTCGAGCTGCAGCGTCTCCTCCTCCACAGCCCTCGCGGCTGCCGCCACGCTGCCGGAGCCCGCAGACCAGCATGCGCCTGCCACCGACGTGGATCCGGGAGGTCCCTGCCTGCAAAAGAGAAAACACGCCCGGTCCCCATGGGCCGGCTGCCGCTAGGCAGGGAACTCACCTTCCCGGACTCGTCAAACCGAGGACACTTCCTCGGCGTGGCCTTTCTTGACGCCATGCGGTCCCGGGCGCCTTCAGCAGCGGCCTGCTTGTAGGAGACCGCTGCACTCGTTGTAGGCACGCCACCTGCCCGCATCAGGGAAACATGGCCTTCCTGCGGACCCCTGGCGGTCCGTGGGGCTCCTTACCCAGCGGGGCTGTGTGCACAGCACCCGCGTACGTGGGTGGGGTCCCCTGCTGCACCGGGCCGCCCACAACAATATTTTTTTGATCAGGTCTCCGCCTTGAAACAGGCGGAGCATCCTGCCGACTACGCCAGATGTGAACGGCACCCGGGCACAGACAGGCGGACATCTTGTTTTGAAACACCACACGTTTATTATACAAATTATTTACAGTACTTAGGTCACCAAGACCCCCAAATAATGGTCACAAAGACCCAGTCACGTGCACAAACCCCAAATAGTCCTCAAAATCCTGGCCACAATGCCTTTCTTGGGCCGCCTCCACACTCCTCTTGCTTCGTCCTACTTCCACCCGACTCCAGCTCTGAATGAATGGAGACGGCCCCTTTTATAGACGACCCGGATGAGCACCTGGTGTTCCCGGCATTCCTTCTCTGACCACGCCCCAGCGTGCGGAAGTGTCGGCTGTCCTCCCGGCTGCTCTCCGGGCATCCTCCAAAGTCTTCCCCCCAGCACTTCCTGGTGTGGCGGGAGTGCTGGGGAAACAAGTCCCCAAGGCATTGGGGCCTCCTGGCGGTGACCACGGGCTCCTACAGGGAAGGGCTTCCATGCCCTTGACCCGTGGCCCCAAAGCAACCCGGAAGGCAAACCCCGTGATCCAGGCAGGGCTCTGACCCTCTTCCGGTCCCTCCTGGCGTCCCGGCCGGGTCATGGCCCCTGGCATCCCTGACAATATATATATGTATACATGTATATACAGTATATATATATATATATATATGTGGATGGATGTGTGTGTGTGTGTTTATATATGTATATATGTGTACCTGTATGTATATATATGTATACAGTGATCCCTCGCTATATTACGCTTCGACTTTCGCGGCTTCACTCCATCGCGGATTTTAAATGTAAGCATTTCTAAATATATATCACAGATTTTTCGCTGGTTCGCAGATTTCTGCGGACAATGGGTCTTTTAATTCATGGTACATGCTTCCTCAGTTTGTTTGCCCAGTTGATTTCATACAAGGGACGGACGCTATTGGCGGATGGTTTAGATGCTACCCAATCAGAGCATGTATTACGTATTAACTAAAACTCCTCAAAGATATACGATATGCATCCCGCGCGGTGCTTGATTGTTTGCTTTTCTCTGTCTCTCTTACTCTCTCTCACATTCTCTGCGCCTGACAGAGGGGGTGTGAGCGGAGGGGCTGTTTGCACAGAGGCTGTTTGCCTAGACTCCTAGAAGATACTGTCGCTCCTCTAAAAAATGCCGCTTTGTCGCGGTGCTTCGGCATACTTAAAAGCCCAAAAGCACGTATTGATTTTTTGATTGTTTGCTTTTCTCTCGTGCTCTCTCTCTCTCTTTGACATTCTCTGCTTCTGACACGCATTCCTATAAAGAGAAGATATATTTGCATTCTTTTAATTGTGAGAAAGAACTGTCATCTCTGTCTTGTCATGGAGCACAGTTTAAACTTTTGACTAAAGGGTGTTATTTCATGTCTAGAGCGCTCTAATAATGTTAACAGTGTGGGAGAGTTTATAAGGGCTTAAAATATATAAAAATAACCATACAAACATATGATTTCTACTTCGCGGATTTTCATCTATCGCGGGGGTTCTGGAGCAACCCGCGATCGAGGAGGGATTACTGTATATGTATATATGTATATATATATGTGTATATGTGTGTGTGTATATATATATATATATGACAGCAACACTCATAACAGTGACAAAACAATTACATTGACAATCATGTTATGTTATTTTCAAAATGTTTCCTTTTCTTTTTCATTACTTCTTTCTTAGGAAGAAATATTAATTTTCCCATTGTGTCTGAAATTTTCTGCATTCACTTGCTATTGTGCGTTTCTTTGATTCTGCCATTTTTGGTCACCCATAGCAAAATTGTTCTTTGGTTGCACTTGTTTGTGAAGAAGCTGCCTTGATCCAGACATTAGCTCCACCTTGTGTTAAACCAAAGAAGTACAATACAGTTAAGAACAAGTTTCATGTATGAGCCATATTTTATTATATTTTTAGAATTTACATGAGAATTTTGGACACCCCTGATCTAAAGGAACCGGTACTCCCTCCACAGACAGATAAACTAATGATGGCTGTACCCATGAGGTCATTAAAGGCCTAGATCTTGGTTTTATCCAGGCCACTCACAAGCCCAGACACTCCTCCTCACTCAGTCTCTCGTGAGCTCAATCAGAGCCTTCATTGACTCATCAAAGATCACAATATCAGTGAATTTTTCTTCACCAACAGATGCCCCACAGCTTCTGGATCTCACAACCCTGCCCATCATTCAGTCCATGCAAGCACTGAACAAGGTAGGAGCCAGAACACACCCCTGACAAGCCCAAGAATCAATTGGGAAAAACACAGAGGTTCTGCCTCCATTCTGCACAGGACTTACAGTACCAGTGTACAGGACACCCAGCAACTTTGGGGGAATCCTGCAAAGTCTAATAATGTCCCACTGGGTAGTTTATTTAACTTTATGATAGTTAACAAAGGCAGCAAAGAACCCTCAGTGCCAGGATGTAGTCGATAGCAGACTTCTTAGGTATAAAAATAAGCAATGACCCTAGCAAGGACCTTACCTGTCACTGAGAGCAGTGTTATCCTCCTGTAGTTGCCGTAATCCAGGCTATCGCCCTTCCCTTTCCAGATAGGGACGACAAGTCCCATTTTTCAGTTAGTTGGGGTGACGCCTGTCTCCCAAATGGAAGCAAAGACTGCTTGCAATGCCATGAGGATAGCCTTACCACCTAATCTGGAGAAATTCACCCCAGATACCACAGATCCCACATTAGGATCAGCAGCCTTTGCTACCCTCAGCTAGTTCACCATGAATGTAATCTAAGTGAGACTGGGTGGTTCATAGTTATTTGGAGGATCAGCTCAAGAACCGTGGACCCAGAGATGTCTAAAGTCCTAGCCTAAGGATCAGCTTTAAACAGCTGCGCAAAGTAGCCAGCCCAGCGGGTCACAACCGCAGCATCATCCTTAAGGCTCACTTCATCATCCGCCCTGGCTCCGACTCTCCGAGGAACAGATTTGGATAAGCATAATGCTTCTATTGCTCTGTAAGCAGGATGTGGGTCACTAGACCATAGATGGTGTGTCATTTGCTGATAGATTCCTCTAACAAATGCCCCTTATCTGCCCTCAGACCTCTTATCCTTCTCAGTTCCAGGTACAGACAGGAGTTGCCATCAATCTGTATGCTGTGACTCCTCTTATATATATCCTCTAATATTCTGGGTGCCCTGCAAGGTGAAATACCACATTCTGGGAAGACTGGTAATACCAACACAACCCTCAACATCCTTCAGGGTCTTGTCACAGAAGCTATCCCACATCACATTAGGATCAGCAGTCTCACCCAAGTCTGCAAGTTCCTCACATAAACTGTGTGCAAATTCATTAGAAACAGCCTGATCTTGGAGTCTGGCCAAGACCTGCCTCATTCTCCTAGTAGGTGGTAGCCTACTAGACCTAAATTAGATGTTCAAAGTAGCAACAAAAGTCTGTGGTCAGAATTCACAAACTGGGCACTTCTATAGACCCTGCAGTTCTGTTGGAGCCTCCAGCATCTGCTCATGAGGATGTGATCTCCTTGATCTCTTTCACCGCACCACCAGTATTGGAGTACAAAGTCCAACGATGCAGCTCAAGGTGCTGAGACTAGGATCCAGCATTTAGCAGCCTTTGACCTTTTGCAAAGTCAAGAAACACTTTCGCCAGGGTTTCCAGACTGATGGAGACCAATACAATCCTCCTAGCCAGCCCTGTCAGTGCCATTGAAGTCACCCATGACCAGAGCAACAGCTCCTCCCTGAGTATGACAGCCATCAGAGTTTTCTGGGCAGTCCCAGATCTGTGTACCTCAGAGAGTGCTGTCACTGAAATGCAGAGTTTACAAAACTGTTCTGACAGCAGAGGAAGATGGTCGTCATGCCGGAGAGGCAAGGTGTTCCATGCACCTAGCAGGATGGGCTGCCTGAAATTAGCAGAAAGCAGGTGATTCCTCACAAAGTAAAACAGACATATCAAATAAGAATTTTTAAAGAAGTCTATATGCAATAAGGTGAGTGATAGGTTTATCTTGGAAAAATGGCATGGACCGATTAGAATATATGCTGTACAAAATGTTCACAGAGACTGAGAGTTATTGAGATAGATGGAAAATGAGGTATATCAAATGAAGGGTATGTCAGTTGTATAAATGAATGTGTATTTCTGTATATATAGATAAGGAAGTAAGTTAAAGAGGGAAACCGGTTCTTCAGATCTTATGGGTGCTAGAGAACAAATCGTGAAATAGCTAGATATAAAGACAAATGGGAGAGGTGATGTTAAATGAGCAAAAACATGTATAGAAATAAAATGTACCACATAAAGTCAGTTTTGCTATTTTTATTAAAAACCCTCTGTAATCAGCAGTAATATAAATTATGCTGAATTCTATTATTGGCACTTTCATTTTAATTAATTGTTTCAATTATTATTATTATTAATAATAATACCACCATCCTCCTCGCAGATATGCTGGTGTGTTTCCCAGAGGTCAACCAGACCTCTCAGGCTTTGAACACAGCTTGTTTTTCAGCTGAGGACTCATCTAAGAATGCGGGCCATACCAAGGAGAGCAAAGTTCTGAATCTCTTTCACTCTGACTCTACATAGGGGTTTGTCCAGCTACTCTTGGAATCTGGTCTTTATGGTTCCCAGTGTGCCTACAACTACTGGATTTACTCTTGTCCTCATGCTCCACATGTGTCTGACTTCAATTTCAAGGCTTTTATACTTGATGATCTTCTCAACCACCTTGCTCAGGTGTCATGATTGTCACTTTGAATAAGAGACACACAATGTGCTCTTCTTGTCATGGAACATGATGTCTGATCATTTGGTGGTGATGGTACAGTCTGTTGTAATGGTCTTGTTTGACATGACATCACAGCTTCTGGTGTCAACAACCATGTCTGGTGTATGCTTGTAGCACTTATCTGCTTTCAGAACACCTAGCTGTTGGCATAGTGCTCTGTGCATGTACATACTAACCTTGTTGGGACATTCATGATATTCCTTTAGGGCCGGTACATAGCATCCACACACTATGTGGCCGATGGTTAGATAGTATTCTTTATTGTCATTACGAAATTTTTTGTTGGTAGGACTCAGCTTCAAGGCAGAATACTTAAAATACACAAAACACTGTAAATAATAAAATAAATATGATAAGTATAAAAGACAGCAACAATAAAATATCATCAAGTCCAGACTTTCCTGAGGTAGTATGCCTGCAGAGACCAGTGATCTGTGTGCGTGGGTCTGCAGGCTAGGAATACGTGTGTGTGTGTTTGAATACGAGGGAAAGTATGTGTGCATGTCTACAGAGGGGCAGGTTAGGGGTAGATGTAGATGTATGTGTGTGTATCAGGAGGGGCAGATGGACTTCACAGCTCTGGGGAAAAAGTTGTCTTTCAGTCTGCTGGTATGTGTTTTTATGTTTCTATACCGCTTTCCTGAAGGCAGTGGTACAAACAGTCCATTTCTTGGATGGGTGAGATCCACAGCTATACATTTGACCCTCTTCTGCACTCTTCCAGTATACAGTTGTACTAGAAAGTTTGTGAACCCTTTAGAATTTTCTATATTTCTGCATAAATGTGACCTAAAACATCATCAGCTTTTCACTCAACTCCTAAAAGTAGATAAAGAGAAACCAGTCAAACAAATGAGACAAAAACATTATACTTGATCATTTATTTATTGAGGAAAATAGGTGATCAAATATTACATACTAGCAAAATACCCACGGTTCGCAGCGGAGAAGTAGTGTGTTAAAAAAGTAATGAAAAAGAAAAGGAAACAAGAAAAGGTGGGTTTGTGCGCATAGGCGGCGTTGTTGCTGGTGATGTCTGGTAAGGACCTGCCTTACAACAGGCCTACAAGCCCTCAGTCCAGCCTCTCTCAGCCTATTGCGGACAGTCTGAGCACTGATGGAGGATTTGTGTGTTCCTGGTGTGACTCGGGCAGTTGTTGTGGCCATCCTGTACCTGTTACGCAGGTGTGATATTCGGATGTACCGATCCTGTGCAGGTGTTGTTACACGTGGTCTTCCACTGCGAGGATGATCAGCTGTCCTTCCTGTCTCCCTGTAGCACTGTCTTAGGCGTCTCACAGTGCGGACATGGCAATTTGTTGCCCTAGCCACATCAGCAGTCCTCATGCCTCCCTGCAGCATGCCTAATGCACGTTCACGCAAATGAGCAGGGACCCTGGGCATCTTTCTTTGGGTGTTTTTCACAGTCAGTAGACAAGTCTCTTTAGTGTCCCTGCTTTTAGAACTGTGACCTTAAATGCCTACTTTCTGTAAGCTGTTAAGGTCTTAACGACCATTCCACAGGTGCATGTTAATTAATTGATTATGGTTAATTGAACATGCATGGAAAACATGGTTAGAACCCTTTACAATGAAGATCTGTAAAGTTATTTGGATTTTTAAAACATTATTGTTGAAATACACAGTCCTGAAAAAGGGACGTTTCTTTTTTTGCTGAGTATATACACACACACATACATCCACATATATACATATATATACATATCTACACACATACATATAAACACATACATATACACACACATACATATATATACATACATACACATATATAAACATATACATATATATATACAAATACATTGTGAACTGGGACCTGGACACAGGCAGACGGACAACATAGTTCCACCACACACTATTTATTTACAAATATTATATACAATAATTACGTGCACTCACACCCCAGTGCCTCTTGCACCGATTCCCCAAAGTCCAGGCCTCTCAATCACTCTGCCTCTCTCTCTTTGACCGCCTCCCGTCCTCTCTCCAGCTCTGTCCTCTTCCACCCGACAGCCACTGTTGACTGGAGGGAGGCGGCCCCTTAAATGGGAACCCGGATGGGCTCCAGCTGCTTCCCGGCAATCAGTCCTGACCACACCCCAGTGTGGCGGAAGTGCCGGCTGCGCACCCGGAAGCCGTCCGGGTGTCCAGGGTTCCTCAGGCACCAGGGCGCAGCCTGGCGGTGGCCACGGGCCCCTACAGGGTTGGGCTTCCAAGCCCCCTACCCGTGGCCCCCAATACAACCAGGGCAATCGCCCCCTTGCGGTCTGGAGGAGGCACAAGCCCTCCTCTGGTCCTCCTGGGAGTCCCGGCCGGGCTCCAGCCCCGACCGGGTCCCACACGGGATACTCCGGCATCGGGGCACCGCATGGCGATGGCCACGGGTCCCTAAACTGTTTGGGGTGCGAGCAGCTGTTGCTGGGAGTGCCAGAATCACATTAAAAAAAACATTATTTGTACAAAATTTTAATTTATCTATCCATTCCTAAATAATTAAATGGGCAGGCTATTTCGTATCAGTGCAATACGCTGCTTGTTAAAACGGATGACTTCCGGTCTTACATGCACTTAGTGCTGCGTGGGTATTATGAACTATCGTATCTGTTCAAGTTCTATTTAAATTTTATATATAAGTAATAAGTTTTATATATAAGTAATTTTTATTTAGTTGACAGAAATATCTTTGGTAGGAATGTAAGTTAAATTTAGTCATCATTGCATAAATATTTCTTTACATATTTCTTCACCATAGAAATGTAAAGACTAAATTCAACTTACATTCCTACCAAAGATATTTCTGCCGACTAAATAGAACCTACTTATATCCAAATAGAACTTGAAAAGATATATTTTTTCGAATCTGATCGCGCATTTTAGATTGACTTGACGCGCTACATCGAGCCCACGTGCTATTGTGCTGTTGCCTGCCTGCTTAAATAAGTCACTGTCGTTTCACTCTTACTTTTTTACCGTTCATTTAATCATGGCTAGTCACGAAAAAATTACAAAATGGAAGGAGGATTACACTGAGTATGGCTTTACCAAAACAATTATTGATGATAAATAAAGTAACCACCTTTTGTAGGGTCTGTCCCTGAGACTTATTAATTGTCATCGCGAAGCAGAGCCTTATTGGAAATTGGAGGCATTTGAATTGAAATGGGAGATCAGAGGGTATAACAGGGATGCAAGGAATACAAACTCTCTCCCCTGAGCAACTGCCAATAAAAATATTTGCCTCAATTAGGTTCTTTTGCAGACACATGTCCTGAAGTCTCGTGCAGTTACAAAGTCTTGGTGGCTGTAAGGTTTTCAGTAACATTATTGGTGTCCGAACCCTCAAAATTAGATTATGCTCAGTAGTGCCTGGAGGATTCAGTGTGGAGAAACTCTAAAGACAGCGTGTGTATTAACTTGTGGATTTTTCTGTGAGTATTTGGTGGCAGCATCACGAAGTTGCTTCCACAAGACCACGTTAGCTGCAGAGCTCAGCTCGGAGCGAAATGAAGTGAATGAAATAAGGTGAATGGGAGGGGAGATGATGACGTGACTCCCCCACCCGCCTTAACTGTCAATCTCTCCACAAACACAGTCTCTCAGATCTCAACTCTCCTTTATATAAATCAGTAAAGGACAGAGGACTAAACACTAAGCAAAATGGACGGCAAGACCACGTCGGGTGCGGCGCTCAGCTCGGAGCGAAATGAAGTGAATGAAATGAGGTGAATGGGAGGGGAGATGATGATGTGACTTCCCCACCCATCTTAACTGTCAATCCCTCCACAAACACAGTCTCTCGGATTGTGATGTCTATGGCTTTATTTAATGTTAGCTCAGACCCAGCACTTAAAAGTTTCTCTCGCACTTTTGCTGAGTTTGTGCCAAACACTATTCTATCCCTGACGATCTCAACTCTCCTTTATATAAATCAGTAAAGGAGAGAAGACTAAACACTAAGGAAAAAGAGCGGTAAGACTGCGTCAGGTGCGGAGCTCAGCTCGGAGCGAAATGAAGTGAATGAAATGAGGTGAATGGGAGGGGAGATGATGACGTGACTCCCCCACCCGCCTTAACTGTCAATCCCCCACAAACACAGTCTCTCGGAATTTGCATAAGCACAGTCCTTCACCAGCAATTTTAACTTAGTTACAAAGTGATCAAAACTCTCGTTTATACCCTGCATCCTCTCATTAAACTTGTATCCCACGAATATGGCATTTGTCGTGGGCATGACAAATGCCAGCGGCAGCCTGTCTATGAACTTAATTTAAACTTTAGGATTACACCGTGCTTTGTTTCCGAAGTAGCTGCAGTCATGAATTTGCTTGTATGCGTCACTCGCTTCATATTCTTTTGCTACCTTCTCAATTGTGTAATGCGTTTTTTGAAAAGGTTTGATTCATCGAAGTGATGTACTGCGTTCACAGTCAGTTCACGTGAGCTGCTCTCTTGTGTGATCTTGCGATGTCCACAGCTTTATTTAACAATAGTTAAGACCCGGCACTTAAAAGTTTTTCACTACAGTAATTTTAACTCCGTTACAAAGTGATCCAAAGTCTCGTTTATACCTCATGTCTTCTCATTAAATGTATCTCGCGAATATCGTATTCATCTTAGGCATGACAAATGGCAGCGGGACCGTGTCTATAAACTTAATTTAAACTTACGTTTTACACCGTGCTTTGTTTCACAGTACAGTACAGTAGCTGCTCTTATGAATATGCTCGAATGCGTCACTCGCTTGATATTCTTTTGCTGCCTTCTCAATTATGTAATGGGTTTTTTCTTCAGCGCTCTTTGGAGCTCTTCCTTGTTCTCTACGTACTGCGTTCATAGTCAGTTTATGTGATTACGTGGGAGGCGTGATGATGCGAGACGCAACTCCGCCTCCCACAGCCATCGAGCTGCAGTCTATTACAGTATATGGATGAAAATAGGTTCCAGTTATGCCCATTACGCATAGAATTTCAAAATGAAACCTGCCCAACTTTTTTAAGTAAACTGTAAGGAATGAGCCTGCCAAATTTCAGCCTTCTACCTACACGGGAAGTTGGAGAATTAGTGATGAGTGAGTCAGTGAGTGAGTGAGTGAGTGAGTCAGTCAGTCAGTCAGTCAGTCAGTCAGTCAGTCAGTCAGTGAGGGCTTTGCCTTTTATTTGTATAGATTTGTGAGTGGCAAAAATATGTGAACCTATAGGATTAGCAGTTAGTTTGAAAGTGAAATTAGAGTGAGGTGTTTTCAATCAATGGGATGACAATCAGGTGTGAGTGGGCACCCTGTGATATTTAAAGAACAGGGATCTATCAAAGTCTGCTCTTCACAACACATATTTGTGGAAGTGTATCATGGCACAAACAAAGGAGATTTCTGAGGACCTCAGAAAAAGAGTTGTTGATGCTCATCAGGCTGGAAAAGGTTACAAAACTATATCTAAAGAGTTTGGACTCCACCAATCCACAGTCAGACATACTGTGTACAAATGGAGGAAATTCAAGGCCATTGTTTACCTCCCCAGGAGTGGTCGACCAACAAAGATCACTCCAAGAGCAAGGCGTGTAATAGTTGGCGAGGTCACAAAGGACCCCAGGGTAAGCAACTGAAGGCCCCTCTCACATTGGCTAATGTTCATGTTCAAGAGTCCACCATCAGGAGAACACTGAACAACAATGGTGTGCATGGCAGGGTTGCAAAGAGAAAGCCACTGCTCTCCAAAAAAAAACATTGCTGCTCGTCTGCAGTTTGCTAAAGATCACGTGGAAAAACCAGAAGGCTATTGGAAGAATGTTTTGTGGACGGATGAGACCAAAATAGAACTTTTTGGTTTAAATAAAAAGCGTTATGTTTGGAGAAAGGAAAACACTGCATTCCAGCATAGGAGCCTTATCCCATCTGTGAAACCTGGTGGTGGTAGTATCATGGTTTGGGCCTGTTTTGCTGCATCTGGGCCAGGACGGCTTTCCTTCATTGATGGAACAATGAATTCTAAATTATATCAGAGAATTCTAAAGGAAAAATGTCCGGAAATCTGTCCATGAACTGAATCTCAAGAGAAGGTGGGTCATGCAGCAAGACAACGACCCTAAGCACACAAGTCGTTCTACCAAAGAATGGTTAAAGAAGAATAAATTTAATGTTTTTGAATGGCCAAGAGTTAAAAAGTTAAAAACCTTAATCCAATTGAAATGTTGTGGAAGGACCTGAAGCGAGCAGTTAATGTGAGGAAACCCACCAACATTCCAGAGTTGAATCTGTTCTGTACTAAGGAATGGGCTAAAATTCCTCCAAGCCGGTGTGCAGGAATGATCAAAAGTTACTGGAAACATTTAGTTGCAGTTATTGCTGCAAACGGGGGTCACACCAGATACTGAAAGCAAAGGTTCACATACTTTTGCCACTCACAGAGATGTAATATTCAATCATTTTCCTTAATAAATAAATGACCAAGTATAATATTTTTGTCTCATTTGATTAATTAGTTTCTCTTTATATACTTTTAGGACTTGAGTGAAAATCTGATGATGTTTTAGGTCATATTTATTCAGAAATATAGAAAATTCACAAAGGGTTCACAAAGTTTAGAAGCACAACTGTATACAGAGTCCAGGACTAGGAGAGGACTTCCCACGATCCCCTGTGCTATTCTCACCACCCGTGCCAAGTCCTTCCTCTCCTGTGCTGTGCAGCTGCCGTACCACACTGTCATACTGTGACAGACAATGCTTTCTATAGCGGACCTGTAGAAGTTTGTGGGCAGCCGAGAGGACAATCCAGCACATCTCATATTCCTGAGCAAACACCCGACCCTGGCGGTGCCTGCGGAACCCAACGGGGCAGCACCAAATTCCAACCTCCTTGAAGACCTGCGGGAGTCCGAGGCACCACTGCAACCTAGGGAGGCTGCCATCTAGCGTCCAGGGAGAGATATTGGATTTCCCATGCTTGACCCCCTGAAGCATATGCTGCAGGGGCGTCCCAGCCCGGCCACCCGTCACACTATATAATGTGTATATACTATGATTAGTTTCTATTTTAGGAAATTTTACAGTTAATTGTCTTAATATCTGCATGCTTGCTATACTATGAATATAGTGTAATTGTTTTTTTCTTGGAGTTTAATTTTAAAATGATTTGTTTGAAGTAAATGATATAATCCACATGCTACAACTCTTTATTAATACTTCATTTGACAGATGGAGCTTCTTTTATTATTTTTCGAGATTCCACTGATATGTCTAGTCCAGTTCTGAAAGTCACACACCAAACAGGAAGAGACGATTCAGGATTTCGGTTCAATGAAAACCAGACAGTATTTGGGCAAGAAAATGAACCAGGTAACGTTTAAAACAATTGATATTCTCTTAGTACGTTGGGTCTGTAGCATTCCAAATCCTCATTCTGGCATGTTCCCATTTCTGTTGTTTTTCTGAGTTTTCAGATGAGCCTTGGATTACTAATAACACATTTTCATTAATGTACCATCTTAAGAAAGAAAAAGAACATGAAAAATCATAAACCTACAGAAGCCTTTGAAGTGTTGTAAAGGTTAATGTTAGTTGATGTGTAAGCACTGCCCAAGTGCAGCAGAAGAAACATGTGCTTCTGAACCTGTAATAATTAAGAAAGAAACATCTGGCAGACAAACACTAATGCCTCTTGAATCCACTAGTTTGTAGTTTAACCTGGAGAAGCTGTGAAATATATCCCAAGAATCAATTCTGGTATTAAATAATTTCTCACATTTCCTACATTTCATCTTATTATTGTTAGTGTAGTGTAATTTTCAGTTTTTGGAAATTAATATATGTATATACCATAGTCTTTATTCATTTCAAGAATTTAAAGAAACTTTCATTCTTCCTACCTTTTGTAATCTTCTTTCTAAGTGGTGGTACAGCACTGGTCTTTCTAGTTCTTCTTCTGTTTTGTGGCATTTCAGTAAGAGAATGTTGCATTAATGTGTCCAAATTTAAATAGCTCTGTGGTATAGTGGGTACACAGTGAAGCAGCTGGTCAGTTTTTAACAAATAAATAAATAAATTACCGGCTTGATATCTATGGGTTGGTTGGTGGGGTAATTGAGACTGAGCATACCTGCACATGAAGGATGTTCTGTCTTAATTGCTTCATTGGCTTTGTGCAGTTCACAACTGAGATGCTGCGTCCGTGGTGAAAGATAAAAGTAAGCTGGCACAGCAGAAAAGAAAAAACAGATCGAAAAAGTAAGAAAAGAAAAAAGAACTGAGAGAACAGTGCAGAGGACCATAAGAACAGCATCATTGTTCCGACGCCACTCAAGGCAGCTAAGATGGGGGTCGGAAGGTGTGAATCTCAGCTGCCTATGTCTCCACCAGCTGAGCAAGTAATGGGTGAGCTGGTGGGATGAAGAGGAAATTGTGGTGGGCTCGTCTGAAAGAACATGAAGGACCAGATGACTGTTGGTTTATTCTTGTTTTTAATTCTGATTTTTACTCTCATAGATTGTCACCTGTTTTTTAACGATTATTTATTTATTGAAGAGAGCACTGCACTTTTTGGACACTATTTGTTTTTTGATGGATTTAATTAAAGCACTATGTTCACTTCTGCCCCTCCCCTTGCTTTGAGTGAGTGTCCTCTTTTGCTAGGCACATCCCTTGGGTACATTATCGGCGGTGGCAGTTTCAAGAGTGTTCCAGGATGCAACTGGTAGAATGGAGCCAACCTGCACCAACATTCTATAAACTGTTTCAATTACCTCCTTGCCTGAAATTATAATACATATATCAGTGTCAACTTCACAAATGTATGGTAGCACCTCCACATTAAGTGTCTTTGGCAGATTGTGGTCATTTATATTATACATCCACATGTCCATCTTCCAACTTGCTTTTTGAGTTTGTGGCAGTGAGTGTTAGAACATCTCCCACAGCTTTAGAAATAATTCAGGAACCTTCTATGGACAAGGCATCAATTCACCACAGAACACACTCATTCACATTTCCAAGTTTACTCCCTTGGAGCTGATTTAGAATAACCAGGTAACCCTAATACTCACATATTTGAGATGTGGGAGGAAAATCCACCCAGACAGAGCGGTGAATGTGTAAACTCTGCACGGGCATTGTTCAATGCATGCTTCAAACCTAACATTCTAGAAAAGTGATTTTGCCTTTGGCAAATTTTATTACCATATGTTGCACTTCAGGAGAGCTGATTGGCTCAAAAAGTTTAACTTGACCAGTCTTTCCCTGGACAGAATGTGATCTGGCTTAGTCCAGACTGACTACACGCTTCTGAAGGGAAATACTGACTCAGTAAGAGTTAAAACCTAGTATTAAGTAGGAAAACAAAGACTCTCCTAAATCTGATTTCAACCTAAAGCGTGTCCTTCTGTATATGTAACCATCTTTTATCTTTTTAAAGCTGGTACTTCAGACTCAAGATGTCTCCGTCTGGTATCTGAATGAAAGTCCTACATTTTTGTTAAAGTGCAGAAAACAAGTTTCCATCCATGGGAGCCAAAGGATAAGGTGTACAGTTAGGTCCATACATATTTGGACAGTGACAACATTTTCATAATTTTGGCTCTGTACCCTACCACAATAGATTGAAACAAAGCAATCAAGATGTAACTGAATTATAGACATTCAGCTCTAATTCAAGGAGTTTAACAAAAATATTTTATGAGCTGTTTAGAAAAGACAGACTTTTTATACATGGTCCTCCTATTTTCAGGGTTCAATAGTATTTGGGCAAACTAACAAAAATAAATATAACAATCATTTTCAATACTTGGTTGAAAATCCTTTAGAGTCAATGATTGCCAGGAGTCTGGAACCTATGGCCATCCACCAGTGCTGGGTTTCCACCCTAGTTATACTTTTCCAGGCCTTTACTTTAGCTGTGTTCAGTTGCTGCTTGTTCGTTGGACTTTCTGCCATCAGTTTTGTCTTTGGCAAGTGAAATACATGTCCAAATGGGCTGAGGTCAGTTAACTGACTTGGCAGTGAAGAATATTCAACTTCTTTGCCTAGAAAAGCACTTGGTTTGCTTTCACAGTATATTTTGGCTCATTGTCCATTTGTACTATTAGTACAGCCTATATACTGCAGAATTCATCCTGCTACTTCTGTCAGCAGTCATATCAATTCCATTTGCAGCCATGCAAGATCATGCATTCATTGAAAAATGAGTAGTTTCTTCTCTTCTCCATACTTTACTCTTTCCAACATTCTGGTATATATTGATCTTAATTTCCTTTGTCCAATAAAATAGTTCCAGAACTGGACAGGCTTTTAAATAATGTTTTCTGGCAAAGTCTGATCTGTCCCTCTTATGCTTGAGGTTTACCAGTGGTTTGCATCTTGTGGTAAGTCTTCTCTTGGTTGTAGACTTTGGCAGTGGTTTGGCTAAATGTTGCTAAGGGGTTATTCTTCTTCACGAAGGACAAGAATTCTGTAATCGTCCAGCACAGTTGTCTTCTTTGATTTTCCAGACCTTCTGGTGTTGCCAATTTCACCAGTGTGTTTCTTCTTTTTAAGAACATACCTGTCATACCTAAACGTCCCATAAGATTTTTTTGGTAAACCTCTTAAATTAAAGCTGAAAGTCTACACTTCAATCACATAATGATTGCATTATTTCAAATCCATTGTGGTGGTGTACAGAGCCAAAATTATGAAAAGTGTGTCACTGTTCACATACTCATGCACCTAACTGTATATTCAGACCTAACACAAACTTTAAACTACAACTACTAACAAATTCATACAAAAAATAAGCAGATATTTAAGGTATAAATAAAATGTTTTACATATTTGGAGATGAGCAAATGACTCATATAATAGTTTCAAAATTACATAAGAAAGTGCACCAGACAAATCTTAGTAAATTATCCATCCACCCAACCCGCTATATTCTAACTACAGGGTCACGGGGTCTGCTGGAGCTAATCCCAGCCAACACAGGGCGCAAGGCAGGAAACAAACCCCGGGCAGGGTGCCAGCCCACCGCAGGGCACACACAGCCACAATTCAGGATCGCCAATGCACCTAACCTGCATGTCTTTGGACTGTGGGAGGAAACCAGAGTACCCAGAGGAAACCCACGCAGACACGGGGAGAACATGCAAACTCCATGTTGGGAGGACCTGGGAAGCAAACTTGGGTTACCTAACTGCAAGGCAGTAGCTCTATCCACTGCACCACCATGCCGCCTCAGTAAATTATTTCTCACTTATAAGTCAATGTTTGTCTTATTCTGGAAAACATTTTTGCTATCTGAAGATATATTTTCATGCAAATGATAAAAGGTAAATCCTCTGGTGTTTGTAGGGGTGTGATTCTGTTGAACATTTATACTGCCATCTGAAAGGGAACAAGTTGTTTCATACTACCTAGGAAGACAGCACTTTTTTGTTTAATCTTGCATCTTTACCTTTCTTACATTGAGCCAGTATGCTCTCAATTTTCACTCTTTGAAGGTTATGTAGGAGTCTTTCTTGAGGCATCATGTAAAGCAGTTTCTATAATTCTAATAAAAGTACAGTAATCACTCACAAAAGATGATGCATATCAGAAATTGCAGGTAAAAGCAATATTAAATAAAGTGAAATCTCTTAGATACTTACTGGAAAAAACTGCATTCTGTGAACCCTTAGTTGCGCCAGTCCTGTAGCAAACTTCTTGAATATGTAACCAGCACGGTAGCACTGGCAGACCTTACTTTGGTAATCCAGTTCAGTTTTGTCCTTCCATGGCACCCCCAGTCTGAAGTAGGAAATGTAGATAATGCCCATATGTAACCGCAGAGACACAACAAAGTAAATTCTTTGTTAATATTCTATGCTCTTCTTTCAGTCTGTTATTATTTATTGGAAACCACTGTTTTCAAGCACTAATTCTACATTTCCAGTAGCAGTATGAGCTTCATCCTGATACCTCTGTTTTCTTTATTTTATATGTTAATGTATTAAAAGCTAGGTTCCATCTCAATTTTTTTTCATTGCCAATCTCTGAAAATTATTGAGGCTTTTGTAAAGTCTTGTCACCAAATGAAAGAAGCTTACAGTGTTTTATAGATGACAAGTTTGTACTCAAAGCATTATCTCTGTCTGTGCTATTTTTAACACTTACTTTATATTTTTTTATTTATTTAATTGTCTGCTATGTTTGTTTTTTGTGAAATTGATTAGCAAGTATACTTTGATGAAGAAGTTCATGGCCTTATTGATGGACTTTGTGACACAAAAGGAAGCAAAAATAAAAAGGCACTTGTTTAAACAGGACATTCATCTTTCTATGTTTTTAACAAAGAGATATTGTTACTGTATGTTTCTTTTTGTATTGAAGTTATTTACCATTCATTTTATTTCTTTCCTTATAGCTTTAATTCTAAGAGTTCTTTGTCCATTGTATTGTAATCTTTATAATTATATTATTAGTTCCAGAAAATCCCAAATCTTGTCTGTCTCTATGCAATGACATTCCTGCTTTCTAAAGCTCTGTCCAAACCAACACTGTCTGATTTTGTTTTGACCATATTTCATGTTTTCTAGTCTATTCATATTTTCTTATTCATTACTTATTTTAATTTTCTTAGTCTATTGCTGTTATTAAATACTATATATTGCTAAGTGTAGACCATGTTTTATTTAGTGCATTATATTGTTTTTCAATAAGTGTATTTTTGGTATTTTTGTTTTAATACTCTTTATAGTCAAAATTTAGTCCATCGTTATTTGCTTCAACTTTTTAGTAGGTAGTCTACAGTAAAAGTTGATCATTTATTTGTTCAAAGTAAAAAGTAGCATATATAAATGTATCTATTTTCTGTATAGTTCAGGTGCTTGTGAGCATCAGAAGCAAGGGACAGACTCTACTCTGTAGGTCCAGGGCCACCCAGGATTCACCCTTGGAGTATGCTGTATACCAATGGACTACAGCTAATGGGCAAAAAGTAACAGGTAGCACATCTGTGGATTTGCATCATAGTGTCCTGTTTATTCATTGTGTCTAGTAGCAGCTAATCAAACTCTCTTTTACTTAGCATCAGACTCAGTGAACATTATGCCATCG